>NC_084598.1:42295049-42595049 GCF_033807715.1 Cololabis saira
CAGCGAAGGCGAGTGCTCGGAGCTATGGAAAAGCAGCAGCAGAGGGACTGGGAGGAATGCGAGGAGAGGCAAAGACATTAAGATGTCACTGAGGTAATGGAACAGTTGACAGCGTCTCAGGCATCCCGAGATCCAGGGTGTGATAAACTTACACAGTGAAAAAGGGGGATTGCACGTCCTATGAGAGAGGACTGACGTCTGAAACGCTGTTTAAAAGTTACAACTTTTCACACAACCTCTTCTGACTTTGTCCCACAACAGCAGCCCGGCTGAAATTACCCGTTTAAACTGTTTGCTGCGGAGGGAATTGGCCACACACTGGAATGCCGCTTGTTGGCGCTTTTGCGAATTCCACATGTCTATATTTGCCAGCATTTTCCCGCTTTCTGCCCGTCTGTGGTATTGGAGATGTGGTTATGGGTAAAGTGTTCATTTCTGGGCTGATTTTAGAAAGAAGAAGTTCACTTCCAGCCTTCCTCTCTGCAAAAGATACAGCGTTGTGTATGATAGAAGCCTGGATGAGGAGCATCAACGTGGAGAAGGGGATCAGGCTGGGAAAGAGGATGCAGGTAAAAGAGTGATGGAAACAGAAACTGTCAACCCAGGGAGAACTATTTGCTTCCTGCATGGTGGATTTGTACACATGGGGCCAAATCCACAAAGAATACGGTAGATTGCGCCCGCAAATAGCGCTGTGAATTGCGCCGCATTTGCGCCCGCAATTTGCGCCCGCAATTTGCGCCCACAATTTGCCTCGCTTTAAAGGGGACCTATTATGAAAAACACGTTTTTTCTTGTTTTAACATATATAAAGTGGTCTCACCCTGCCAACACAGAAAATATGAAATCCCATGAATTTCTGCAAAGTCTGTACCCCCGCCCTGCAGAATCTTCCAGTGTCATGTGACTTCTACGGCCCGTTCTGAATCTGCGCCTATGGTGACGTCACCATAGGCGCAGATTTCCATAGGTCGGCCTCCGCTGCTGAAACCACGCCCACAACCAGCTCTCTCCGCCGGCTGGAGCTTCAGCCATTGTTTAGAAGCGGTGGCTGTTTTCCACCGCGAGGGAGGAATAAAATGAGGTTTTGCATCGACATTTTCCCGTCATAAAAGGATCAGTTCCCACAGCACGGACCCGGTAACTGCACACGAGTCAGCGGTAAGTGACGTTAATTTTTTATGTTATTTATATTTGTATGATCTTTGCATGGGCTAAGTATTTAGCTTAGCTCCGGAGCACCGGGGCCGCATACGGAGCTGCCGGAGCTGCTCACGGACCGGACCGTCGAGGAGCCCCGGGCCCGGAGCTCTGAGCCCGGAGCTCCGAACCCGGGGGCTCAGGGTTCGGAGCTCCGGGCGCCGGCGGCTCTATTAATAGCGTAATGCATTTTTCTTCTCTTTATGGTTTCAGATCTTCCAAGCACCTGAATCTGTTCAACGACACCTTCAGAAGACGCGCGGTCCTTCCTTGAGCCAGCAATAGTGCATAAATGTTATTTATATATTTTAACAATAAAGTTGCCATTTATGAAAATTCAGTGTTGTGATTTCTTTACAGTTAACATGATTCATTTGTCTTGTAACATAATAAATGAAATGAGGAATTGGAGTAAAGAACTGTGGTGTACCTGTTTAGAATTAAATTAAATCTTCCTGTGTGAAGACAAGGTGACTAAAGGCTGATTTATGGTTCCGCGTTACACCAACGCAGAGCCTACGGCGTAGGGTACGCGTCGATTTAAAGCAGAACCGTGGAACACGCTTTGTGTACGCAGCCGCTGCTCTTCTCCCCGGAGCGACGCTTTGTCTCCTCTCCTGCTACACGTCATTCAAGCAGCCAATCAGCGCAGAGCCTCATTATCATAGCCTCCCCGCCCCTAAAATGAAGCACAGAAAAAGGCTTTAGAAGCGGTAAAACTAGAGACATGGCTCACAGGCTGAATTTCTGATTTATGTAGAAAAAACAAGCTTTAGCTTGTTTTTAAGACATTCAAGGCCTTTTTAAAATATACATTAAATGCCATAATATGTCCCCTTTAAGGTCCTATTCACAAAAGATTTTGCTCTAATGATATGCCGGCGCAAACACGCCCATAAAGTTTTGCAGCTGAGTGCAGTTTTCCCTTGTCTGAGTAAGTGAGCGGAGCTTTTTCCAGTGTTCTCCATATTTCAGCACACAAATTGGTCCATAATGAAAACTGCAGAGAGCACAACAGCCTCAACTTTCACGTATTTGTACTTCTCTAGTATTTTGCATGTATGACATAAGCTAATGAAATGTCAAATGTTAAGAGGCTGTGCGCATTTACGCACAAGGCACAGCACCAGTAACTTCATTAACACCGGATCGGGACCAGATCAGGATCTAATGGTAATTCATGTTCTGTGTTTTGCTACACACACCTACATGTCAGCTGTTAAACACACACATTCTATATTTATATGTTTATATGGTGGAATTGTTTGTAATAAAGCAGCCCCTTACTGTATGGATGAATCCTGAGCTCCGTCCTGTTATCTTTATTTTTAAATCCGAGATAAGTCCACAACCCCACTTGATCTGACTGTCTACAGTCATGTCTGACTGTAGATTTCACCCTTAATATCATTCAGTATCACACAGGCTTGAATGATATTGAAGAGAGAGAGAAACAGAGAGATGGGGAGTGACGAGTGAGTTTGCGCGCAGTTAATACACGCTTCGAAAAGACGGTATTTGCTCCACTATTTTTGCGTGTGGCAAATAGCGCTGGCCTTTGTGAATTAGACGGTTTTTGCAATGAGGCTTATTTGCATAGAAAGGGCAATTTTGCGCAGAATGTATGAATATTACCTAATTTACATGCGTGCAAATGGCACAGGCGCACCATGACACGATTTGCTTGGCAGCGCAGTTTGTGGTGCAATTCTCCCTTTGCGGGTGCTTTGTGAAATTAGCTCTTTAGCGCCGCCCTAGTGGCTCCTGGAGCTTTTTCAAAAATGTTTGACCTTTTTTTCTTCTTTTTTTCTTTTTTCCTTTTTTTTGTTTCTTTTTTCTTTTTTTTCCTTTTTTAATTTTTTTCTCTTTCTTTCTCTTTTTCTTCTTCTTTTTTCTTCTTTTTATTTCTCTTTTTTTCTTCCTTTTTAATCTCGACATTTCGACCTTTTTCTCAACATTTCGACTTTTCTTGACATTTCGACTTTTTTCTCGAAATTTTGACTTTTTTCTCAACATTTTGACTTTTTTTCTCGACATTTCAACTTTTTTCTCAACATTTCGACTTTTTTCTCAAGATTGTACTTCAACATTAATCTCGACATTTTGATTTTTTTCTAAACATTTCGACTTTTTTCTCGAAGTGCACAATGAAAAAAAAAAAATTCCCCCAGTTATAACTAATATAGATAAATACAGCATGTGTTGCCTTCATTCTAAGGCTGATACAAGACTTTTCTTTTTTTGTGGCTCCAGACATATTTGTTTTTTGTGTTTTTGGCTCTATCAACATTTTGGGTTGCAGACCCCTGAATTAGACGCTCTCTTTTTGTCTCATTTGCACCGGTTTAGCGGCCGCAAAAGGCCACAAAATCCTTTTTTGGATTTGGCCCATGGTGTATTAATAGTAGCCATTAGACTGGAAATGAGCACAAGGAGGGAATTCCCATTGATGGGAGGTGGAGAAGAAGTGTCCACTGCCTTCCGGAGAAACCTCCTGTCCTGCGTCAGAGGTACTTCCCTGCCGCCGCTGATCAGCATCCTGTGTATGTTCAGTCTGGTCTTTTAAGCCCCCGTGAAGGCATTTCCTAAGCTTTTAACTCATAGATTATCTTTAATAAGCAAAAATGATTCCATTTTGCAAGAATCCAAGACATCACTGCCCCGGAGGAATATCTGCTCAGCCTCGGCGAGTCCTAAACAAATACGACAGGCTACATTAAACACCATCAGTTAAGGCCAGGACTGCCTTTTTCACTGCATCAATCAGAATGAGTATCTTAATTTAGACGGGAGCTCCTCCGTCTGCTCAATGTCAGGGAGTAGAAATGGGTAGAGTCCTCTCTCTCTAGCAAGAACATCTGTTTTGCAATAATCAACAGCCAGAGAGTTTCCACGCTGATGAAACCAACACCCATCGCAAGTTTCCACAGTGAAATGTCAGAGGCTGCTCCTGGTTCTGCCAAGTTGGGTCAGTGGAGTTTCGCTGGCCCGGCTCTCCGCTTCAGCGGTCTGCTCACACAACGGCCTTATTGTGCTGAGGATCGACAGGGGAGCTTTATTCAGAAAAGAAAAAGCATAAACACACTCATCAATGCGGTTAGCACAAGGATGGAAAAAAAAGGTTGGGTCAAAGATTTGTTTGCCTCCCCCACCTGAGGACTAAACTACGGAAGAGTATTAGGGCCAGGCAAGAGAAAAAAAATTTGAGAGTGGGAGATTTTTTTTTATTGTGCACTTCGAGAAAAAAGACGAAATGTCGAGATTAATGTTGAAATACAATTTCGAGAAAAAAGTCGAAATTTTGTGAATAAAGTCGAAATTTCGCCTTTTTTCTCAACATTTCGACTTTTTTCTCGAAATTATACTTCAACAATATTCTCGAGATTTCGACTTTTTTCTCGAAATTGCACTTCAACATTAATCTCGACATTTTGACTTTTTTCTTAAGATTTCGACTTTTTTCTCAACATTTCGATTTTTTTTTTACATTTTGACTTTTTCTCAACATTTCGACTTTATTCACAAAATTTTGACTTTTTTCCTCAAAATTTCGACTTTTTTCTCGACATTTCGACTTTTTTCTCAACATTTTGACTTTATTCACGAGATTTTGACTTATTTCTCAACATTTCGACTTTTTTCTCGAAATTCTACTTCAAAATTAATCTAAAAAATTTCGACTTTTTTCTTAAAATTTTGACTTTTTTCTCAACATTTCGACTTTTTTTTTTACATTTTGACTTTTTTCTCAACATTTCGACTTTATTCACGAAATTTTGACTTTTTTCTCAACATTTTGATTTTTTTCTCAACATTTCGACTTTTTTCTCGAAGTGCATAATGAAAAAAAAATCTTCCTCCTCTAAAATATAATTTTTATTTTTCTCCTTCCTGGCCCTAATACTCTTCCGTACTAAACGGCCTGCGAAACTAGCTGAAAGAACATTTTATGGGTACATTTAACAGCACACATGAGTCCGACTCCCACGGCATGTGAGAAACCGCTAATAAGCTGGAAGTCCTTTGTGGGGGGGGAATCATTTGGTTGTTTCCAAAGGCTTTAAAGGAGAGGGAGTAAGAACTGAAACTCGGCTCTGTTGTCTAAAGTTCAGCTAAAGAAAGGAGGACATTCCTTTCGCAGGCTTAACTCGCCCCCGTGCGCTCTCTTCCACTGAGTGAAGGGTTTCCATCCAAGCTGAACCTCTGGAGCTCGCCGTAAAACCGACGAGGACTAAAAACTCCGCTCACTCAGAAACCGCATGGAAAAAGGTCAGCGACTGTGACTCATCGGTGTCAGAGATCTCCGAGCTCTGGCTCCACTCGCGCAACTTGCGGGAAAAAACGATGGTCTGATGCTTTTTCTCACACACACAGTCCACTACTGTGGTAAACACTGCCGGTGTCTATGTTCACATGACAAAAACTCAAATAAATCTTTTCTCTCCTTTATCCATCTTCTGTCATCTGCAACCAATCGGGGTGACATGGAAAATCGGACAATTTACTGTATAGCTTATAGCTTTGCAGACGGTCTTAACTCAAGGTTTTTACATGATTTTTCGTGTAAACGTGATTTATTTGTTAACACACATACATAAATATAGATTTAATCTGTGCATCTCAGCCCTGCAGCACATAAAACAAATTGGGATGGTAGATTTTTACGACCTTGGAAGGTTTCCAGTCCCTCTCGCAGCACTTGAAAGAGGTTCTGGCCTTGACAACATCCAGAGACGAGAAGTTTCAGTTGTAACTTTGTACCTTTCTTCCTGCAAAAACAACTTAAGGCGTGCAAACCGCGGCGGCTTTATGTTTTGCAAGGTTTTTGCAGTTTTGAGTTGAAAAATACATCTTTAGAAAAGAAAGAATCCTTACACCTTGAGCTCGACACATGTGACTCCGAAGCCTCGGCGTACCTTTGTGAGTTAACGCTGCCGCAGCGAGGACGCTGACACGAGCCAACACCATCGCAGAGCCCGGCTTTCGGGACTGATAACAGTCTGAATGGATCTTTTCTTGTCTGGTCCAGAGCACACGGCGCCTATTTCTTCACACACACGCAAAAAAAGATTGGGGATTCTGATTCATCCGACCGCGCTGGAGGATTCCACTGTGTGACGGTCCAACCGAGATGACGTCAACGCCTCTGGACAAGGTTAACAACAAAAGGCCTCTTCTTTGGACGGTGAAAGGTAGCAACATATTGTGGTTCATGACAACAGTTTTCTTGCTCTTCCATCTGAGGGAAGATAAATCTCTCTGAAAGTCCTTCAGATTCCTTTAATCATTTGAAGGTCCCATTTCATGAAATTTTGATCCCTGTTCATATTGATCAAGATCTGAGTCCGTGAAATGGGGAAGCCTAAATCTTCTATTTTCTGTGTGCTGTTGTGAGCACCCTGCTGACTAGGGCTGGGGATCGATTCAAATGTCAAGAATCGATTCAATTCCGATTCTTAAGATTCAGAATCAATTATCAAGATTTGATTCGATTCCGATATTGATTTGGGTTAGTGTTATTAAAACTGTTTTTTGAGCTGTTGCATGAATTATATGACTGTAGTTATGCAAAATATTACTACTGGTATTATATTGAGATTCAACAGCAAGTATTGCAGCTAATGATGCTGTAAGGACCAATCAGCTCCCAGAATGCTGATAGAACTGCTTTCAGAAACATCGTGGGGCAGAATTACCAAACAGATCCAGGGAGGAAACAGAGACGGATGAAATCGCTTTTATTTTTTCCCACATTCCGTTTTTATTTGTTCCATTTTCGGTCTATTTTGGTTTTTAATTTTTGAGCATTTGGTTTTTATCATTTTTTGCAAATGTAACCCCAAGACAGTGAATAAAGTAATGAAATATAGACAATTTATGCAATTATAACATTTATAACACTTGAATGTTTTCATACCTTTAAACATATTTAAAGGCAAAAACATGGCGCCAGTTATTCTCGTGTCCAACAAAACATTCCTTTTTTGGAGATAAACAAAAAAATAACCAAAAGTTGTAATGTAATGATGAAAAAAAATAAAAATACATAAATAAATAAAAGAAAAAAAAAGAAAAAAAATAAATAAATAAATCGATCTTTAGACATATGAATCGATTGTTAGGAATTAATATGAGAATCGATTTAGAATTGGGAAATCGATTTTTTTCAACACAGGCCTACTGCTGACCCTGACTCTTCCCACTGATCCCCGGTCACTCCGTTGTTATTAGTTATTGATTACCTTCCCAAACCCGCCAGACACATCACTGCCAGTCAAGTGCAACATAAACAACTCAAGGATGCTTATTTTTCCACTAAACTGTATCTAATATAAACAAAAACATGTCCTTTAATGATATAATACACAATACAGGGAGAAATATACAAATCACTTCCAATATTTCTCTGGGAAACTCTATCTTTAGACATTTCTATTTTTTTCTCATCTATTTGTTGATATAGTGGAAATCATGCGTCAATCTAAGCTCCTTAAGGGATACTTGTTTGGTAATCCCATCTTTGCTCTTCAAAGATTCCCTATCAGGAATTGTGCTTTATACTAAATTATGGTTACGATCAACTTTGATATCTCCTGTTTGAAATGGCATTTTTCTTATTTGTCTCCTTTTTTGCCGCCTTTACAAGCACTTAATTACCTCCGTACCAATGTTTTTGGGAATGTCTTTCAGGCCTGAAGTGCATCAATTGATGTATATCAACAAATGAAATTAAGTTTATAATAAGAAACATGAAATATGTTGGTTTTACAATGTCAGCAAAATCATAAAAGTCAGCAGCAACAGCAGACATGGGGGGGGGGACTCGGAACGCAGGCCAGAACGCAGCTCCCGAGGCTCCGGCCTGCAAACATGCACAAAAGAGAAAAAAGGGGGGCCGGCACAAGAAACTACAGGAACGATGGACAAAAATGATAGCTATGAGATATTTATAATAAATAAAAATGGTAATGGAGAAGAGAGGAAGGGAAAAGGAGAGGAGAAGAAGGGTGAGAGGCTCCGCCCAGCGGATCATGTCGGTGCCCCCCTGCAGCATAAGCCTATAGCAGCATATCTACCGCCAAGCTATATTTGAGACTAACTATTATAGTCTTGTTCTATAGCTGCAGCTATGACTACTGACTCTAATGCACTAGAGTTTACACTACCTAGAGATTTACCAACACCAGCTAGAGGTTTACTAAACACTAACTATAGGCTTTACTAAACAGAAAGGTTTTAAGTTTGGTTTTAAAGGTGGAGGTGGTGTCAGCCTCCTTAACCCAGATTGGAAGTTGGTTCCATAGTAATGGTGCCTGATAGCAGAACGCCCGCCCTCCAAATCTACATTTAGATACTCTAGGAACTACGAGTAAACCTGCACTCTGGGAGCGGAGAGCTCTGCCAGGAACATAAGGCACTATCAGGTCTTGTAAATAATGCGGAGCTAAACCGTTTTGGGCTTTATACGCAAGTAATAAAATTTTAAATTGGATTCGGAATTTTACGGTTAGCCAATGGAGCGACGCTAACACTGGAGAGACGTGGTCTCTCCTGCTGATTCCTGTCAGCACTCGTGCTGCTGCATTCTGGATCAGCTGGAGCCTATTCAGCAAATTACTTAGACATCCTGCTAACAACACATTACAGTAATCCAGTCTAGAAGATACAAACGCATGAACTAGTTACCATCCTATAACATCCTATAACCCACCTTTTGGTAATTTGGGGGAGTAATCAATCCTTTTTTATCATATATTTTCATTCTTCCTCTGGCCATCACCTCCCTAACTTGTTTTTAATACTGAAGCGTCATCCCTGTCCCGTCTCTTCAGCATCATGTTCCTCTGTGTTTGTTTACCAAAGTGTTTGGCCACAGCAGAACGCAGCTGGATCGTCCATTCTCCCCCTTCTTCACGTGATTCCCGCCCTTTTCTTTTTTATAACACCTCACTCTCTCCTTAGCACTCCCAACTGCGTCCCACCCTTAGTAACAATCCCATACACAGTACAAAAACAAGTCGAGCACTCACTCAGTCTTGTATTAACAAGGGTGAACACACATGGGGGTAATGCACATGCAAGTCTATGGGGCAGGAAAAAAAAGGGAAAAAAAGCAGGTGAAATCACTTTTGTGGTATGTGTGAAGGTTTAAAGAAGCAGGGATGCGTTATAATTACTAGTACATCTGCAATGGAATCTGTTAGGGCAAGTTGAGATGTGAGAGGACCTGGCAACCTATCAAACACATCAAATGAGAACGCCAATCCCTCTCTTGTATCTGCTTGTTCTGGCGGACAAAAGAGTATGCAAATGAAAGCTTAAACGCTCATGTTATTTGCCTGCAGACACATCAAATCAGTACGGAGCCTGGGGGAGCAAGAAAAAGTGAAGAAAAAAAAGTTACTTCGTGGCCACGTTAAAGTTAATCGAGAGCACATTATGTGTCATCGTGAGCACAATTTATTAAAGCGTGGGTACGATTAACAAAGCGTGCGCACATTTTGGAAAATTGTGCGCACAATATATCATAAAATCATGAGTACGATTTACTTACCCTTGATCAAAATTTAATAAACGTGCGCACGTTATATTCAATCGTGCTGTAATGCGTCCCTTATCAGCCATAAGGGCATTAAGATCCTTTAAACATGGATCTCCTAAGAATTTACCATGGGTTAGGCATGGCGCAAAAAGAAATGCTGGCACACGCATGCACACACTCACAACTCCCGTGCTTACCCCGCCCCTACCTGCTCTCTACCCACACATTAAATTGATTAAATCGTGTTCATGATTTAATAACTCGTGAGCACGTTATATTAACTTGTGCGCACAATTTAATTAAATGTGCACACAAGTTGATAAAACGTGCACACGAGTTAATTAAATGTGCTCACGTTTTATTAAATCGCGCGAACGAGTTAATAAAACGTGTGCTCGATTCTGTCAACACAAAAATATATTGCATGATCCTTCACAGGCTCCGTAAATCAGGGACAACGGTAAGATTAACACTCTGGTGCAGGCTTTCCCTCCAACCTTTCACCAGGTAAGATGACAGTCCTGCAGCCCAGCCCATTCTTAACACGATCACCTGTCATCCACATCCGCTGCCCGCCTCCCCTCTGGAGTCTGCGCCTTTCACTTTTATCTCTCACCGCTTCCTGCTTTTTCTGTTTAATGTACACGGGAATACACGCCCCTCGGAGAGCCGCAGAGGTCACACGGTGCACTCGGTCTTTGGTTTCACTCAGCTCCCCTCTTGCCTGAAAGGAGGAGTTTGACATTGTCTGTTAGCGATACGGTATCGCGGCAGACAGGAGCGGTGGTGTGTTTGAACTTGTCTGGCTTAAGGTTCGCCTGTCTGTTTTTCAATGAGTAATCCATTGTAAGACATAGCGCGCACACACACACACACACACACACACAGCCCAGGTACAATCGGCCCCGGGGTGATCGATGGGTGATGGGGGAGACATGAAGGCTGTCGCTTGGGGTTTGTCTTGTTCTTCAAAAAGCTGCTAAATGTCAATATTGGCTGCGAGACATGTAAACGCACAACTTTCAAAAGGCTCAAATAATTTGTGTAAGACTCTGAAGTTTCGTTTCATTAGCCATACCGGAGCAGTGATTGCCAACCTCGGGGTTGGGACCCCTAGGGGGACAAATAGATAATCTCTGAAGGTCGCTAGAAGAAGATATTACATTCTCTCCATTACTTGTAGTCACCTTTCCATTACCACTAGAACTACGCAAAACCAATACATGTATATCGCAAAGAAAATCTCTAATGGAAACACCTGGGGCCTCATTTATAAAACTTGCTTGTGCACAAAACAGGGCTTGAAAGATGCGGACGCCACCTTCTACGCAAAGGTTTGGATTTAAAAAGAAAAAACTAACCGAAAAATCTGCGTATCTCTACGGCAACCCTGACCCTCCCGTAGGAATTTACTTAAGACATGGGGAACTGGCGACGCAGGCTGTGAGGTGGTGAAATGAAGCCAGATTCATGTCATACTCTTAATAATGTCATCACATATCACAACATATATCAGACTTATAATAAAATAGCGCTGATCGTGTCCCTCTGTGTTTGAAGCTCAGCGTCAGTCAGGACTCTGGGGCTGCTGCAGCAGCAGCCGCGGTGAGTGGGCTTGCCACTCGTCCCTTGAAATACAGAATTTTACGTAATTGGGAATTAAAATATATATAAAAACAGTTTATTCCGTATTTCACAATCGTCCCATGCACGTCTGTCACACATGCACACACTAGTTAAGCCTAATTATGCCTAAATAATGGTTCCGCGTTAAATCGACGCAGAGCTTACGCCGTAGGTTACGCGGCGATGCGCCCTGTACGGTGCGCGGGTCGCGTAACCTACGCCGTAGGCTCTGTGTCGATTTAACGCGGAAACATAAATCAGCCTTGAGCAGCACTGAGGGGAGAGGGGAGGGGTAGCGGGGCTCCCGTCCCATCTTCGCACAGTGTCTTGATGATTTGCAATTACAGGCTGAGCCTACCGTTAGTTCTTAAACTGTAAAAAAAAAGGGGGGGTGGGGGAGAGAGAGACAAAAACATGAGTTTGAAAAGTGGGGGGGCATGTCCCCCCTGTTCCCAGTGGAAATTGCGCCCTAGCGCCTCACTGCGTTTTATTTTCACTCGCTTTATTTTATACTATTTATATACTATTCATACTTTTACTGTGACCACCAAATAATGTCGTTTTCCTGTCCTCCACCTCATCCTCAATATTTCGATCTCAGTCTCCGTGAAATTTAGTGGCACGGTGGCTGGATACGTCTCATTCATTCTGACACCAAACAGGCTGCAGGAAGCCGCTGTGCATGCTCAGCAGGCTCATTCATATGCAAATACTACTTTGCATTACCCTTTTGGCTGTCCCATCTATATGTACCTGAAATGTTCTTTCTTTTTAAAAATCTCTGCTTGAGAAAGGTCCTGTGGACCGAAACGTTGCTTTTTTGTTTACCCTATTAAAGTTTTTTGCACTTGACCTTACAGTGTGCGGGAGACCCCCTTTTTTTTCCTTGATTCACTCCTACCTACTCCTACGCACCTGTTTCACCAAGTCTTTTTTAGGTGTGCATCAGCCTCCAGACCTTTACTGCCTTTATCCTTTTGGATTTTTTTGCTGTTTGCACCCTCTCACTTGCATTTAAACTTGGGCCTGACTCAAAGATGAGCTCTTTTCAAGAGATTAATGAACTCACACAGCATCAAGCTACCACTTTTGAATTCTCGGACGCAGATGCACAGAGAATCCTCCTACCCAACTCTGGAATGGACTTCATGATGTCTTCAGATGATCTCAAGATCAAATTGGAGAGACTTTACCTCAAACAGACCCGCTTCCAGATGCACGGGTCAACCCTCAGTGAGTACTGGAGAGCCAAGAGAATCCCCAGAGGCCTACGAATACAAAAGGCCCCAACCATAGGTCTATCTAATGAAACCTTTGTCAAAAAATGGGGAGAGATCTTAAACAAATGTTCCCTGGATCTCATGCTACTCATTATTGATCATGTCTCTTCTGAAGCATCTAAACTGAAAACAGAAATCCAAGCACAAGAACAAACCCTGAAAGAAAAGACTGATTTTGACTTCTCTGCCATTGAACGCTCCATAAAAGCTTCTGTGCAAAACTACAAAGAGAAATTACATATCACGAAATTGAAGAAATATAAACGTGATACGGATGACTACAAGAAACAAGAGGTTTACTCCTGGGAGAGAAAAGAGGATAAAAAAGATGAACCAGCGACCCCCCGATGGCCTAGATCCAGACACTCACACCGAGCCAACAAGGCCCAACCTGGAAGGGCCCACCAGCGTCACACTCGGACGGGGAGAACTGATACTTCATCGGATGGTGACTTCACCTTCGACAGTGATTCTAGCCAGCAGGAGCAGCCTTTTTTAGGCAGACACCAATGGAAACACGACAAAAGAAGAAATGCAGAAGGGGGAGACGAACAACCAAGGACAGGACAACGCCCATGGACACGCAGCCTATCCAAGAGACGGTAATTAACATCTCATCCATTGAACTTACCAACGATCAAATGAACTTGCTGTCAAAGGGCTTATCATTCGTCCCGAGAAGAGGTGTGAATGCTTTTGGTCTAAAAGTTGATCTGTTTAAATCTTTTCGACAAATGAAATTGAAACACTTCTTTGCCAATAGCAACAGTCCGGTCACCAAGAATCCCTCCCGCTTTAGACCTAAGAGCAAATTTTGTCCCAATGTGTCTAATGCCTCTATTAACACTTTTTGTCGTTTGGTGGAGCAAGACATATTGAAGAGTACTAATGTCCCTCCTGCTCATGTACCTCAAAACTTATCTAAAAAAGAAAAAACAGCCTTGTCAGAACTTGTGGCATCAAAAGAGATTGTTATCAAACCGGCTGATAAGGGAGGAGCCATTGTTATTCAGGACGCCGACAAATATAAAGCCGAAATTCTTTTGCAGCTGTCAGATGTCAATTTTTATAAAGAATTGAAGTCTGACCCTACAGACTCCTTTCAGAAAGAGGTCTTTGCATATCTGGAGGAGGCAACCCTAAAGGGTTGGATCTCAAAACCAGAATTTGAATTCCTGTACAGTCAATACCCCATTCGACCTGTTTTTTATACCCTTCCTAAAATACATAAATCGTTACAGAATCCTCCAGGACGACCTATAGTGTCCCAAATCAATTCTCTACTATCTCCTTTATCTGAATATGTAGACTACCATATTAAACCCATTGCACAGTCGTTGCCGTCCTACATAAAAGATTCCACTGATTTCATCAATAAGATCTCTAGCCTTCATGCTCTCCCAGACGACATCTTCTTGATAACTCTAGATGTAACAAGTTTGTACACCAACATACCACATGAAGGTGGCCTTGAGGCTCTTAAATTCTTTTTACAAAATCGAGAAGACATCAACAACCCTCCAAATGACCTAATTTTAGACCTGGCAAACTTTGTAATGAAACTCAACTACTTCTCTTTTGACAATGTGTTTTATCTCCAGACGTCTGGCACAAGTATGGGCACAATTTGTGCCCCCAATTATGCAAATCTGTATATGGGCTTTTTTGAAAAAATGGTTGTCTTAAATCCCGAAAAAAACCACCACTTCAACAATATATTGAAGTGGTATCGCTACATAGATGATGTGTTTTGTATCTATCAGGGCAAGATTGAAGACCTAAATAATTTCCTCACATTACTTAACAGTTTCAATTGTAACCTTAAGTTCACTATGGAGTACAGCGATAAAAGAGTCCATTTCCTGGATATGTGGGTGTCTAAAGGGGAGAACGGGCTGTCTACCACTCTATACAGAAAGGATACAGATAGAAACACTCTCCTGATAGCTAACAGTTCACACCCTGTCCCCCTGAAAAAGGGCCTCCCCAAAAGTCAATTCTACAGATTAAGGAGAATTTGCCACTCAATCGAAGACTTTACAGAAAAAGCTATGGGGATGAAAAGCAGATTTCTGGAAAGGGGTTACCCGATCACCTGGGTGGAGCAGGCATATAATGCAGCACTTCACAAACCTCGCTCGGAACTCCTTAGCGCCAGACAAAAGAAGAGTAAGAACTTCTCCTTTACTTGTATCACTACGTACTCCCCTAACTCACATGTGATAAAATCAGCCTTCAAAAAACATTGGCACATCATAAATTCTGATCCAGAACTGGCCCCTCTCTTCAAAGATCCCCCTCTTTTTGTGTTCAAACGGGACCGTAACCTCAGAGATCATCTGGTGCATGCCAACTTCACACAGAGTAGCTCACCTCAACCTACTCAGTCTCTCTTGAGTCCCCTCCCTAATGGAAATTATCGCTGTGGCAGTTGTGCACAATGTAACAACACCTCCAAAGCTTCATTTTTTTGCCACCCTCACACAGGAAAAAGTTTTCCCATAAAAAGTGTTATCACTTGTGCCTCTACTCATGTCGTTTACTTGTTAAAATGCCCCTGTGGTTTATGCTATGTGGGCAAGACCATCAGAAAATTAAAAGTAAGAATCAGTGAACACAAGAGTGCCATCCGCAGACAGGACAGAAACTCACCAGTGGCCTTACACTTCAACGAGGCCAAGCATGACATCGCAACCTTGCGATTCTATGGCATTGAACTGGTTAAATCACCACCTCGTGGAGGTGATCATGACCTCCTTTTGAAGAGACGTGAAGCATTCTGGATCTTCACCTTACAGACTTTATCCCCTAAAGGTCTTAACGATGAATTTTTATTGAATGTGATGCTATAATTTTGTACTTAGTAGTATACGGCTTTTATGATCAACAAAGATCTTATTTATTCTGCTCATCATTACATGCATCTATCACCAGGTATTGAAACCCTACTGGACCACCCCCCTCCCGACCTCTATGTGACTTTTAGGATACCAGGCATGGACTTACTATGACTACTTTCTTTCATCCATGCACAGTGAGGTTTTTTGTGTTTTTTTGTGTTTAAAACCGTATCAACATATGTACTGTAACTTTATGACCGGCATGGTCTTACGATGACTATGATCCTCCTTTCCATGCACTGTTATTGTAAGTTTTTAAAATAATCAAGGCTATTTCCCTTGGTATAGTACATGCATTGTATCTTTACTTTTTCTACTCTTTATTTGTCCGCTATTGTGTTAATATACACTTGTGAGTGTTCCTGTCTTGACAGAGGTGAGATTAATTTTACAGGTACAACCCCTGGGCGGAGCTGCAATACAATCACCACTAGTGGTCTACAGCTGCAGGTCCTCTTGCGACCCCCCACTGACCCAGCCGGTGGTTGGCTGTCCCATCTATATGTACCTGAAATGTTCTTTCTTTTTAAAAATCTCTGCTTGAGAAAGGTCCTGTGGACCGAAACGTTGCTTTTTTGTTTACCCTATTAAAGTTTTTTGCACTTGACCTTACAGTGTGCGGGAGACCCCCTTTTTTTTTACGTAATTGGGAATTAAAATATATATAAAAACAGTTTATTCCGTATTTCACAATCGTCCCATGCACGTCTGTCACACATGCACACACTAGTTAAGCCTAATTATGCCTAAATAATGGTTCCGCGTTAAATCGACGCAGAGCTTACGCCGTAGGTTACGCGGCGATGCGCCCTGTACGGTGCGCGGGTCGCGTAACCTACGCCGTAGGCTCTGTGTCGATTTAACGCGGAAACATAAATCAGCCTTGAGCAGCACTGAGGGGAGAGGGGAGGGGTAGCGGGGCTCCCGTCCCATCTTCGCACAGTGTCTTGATGATTTGCAATTACAGGCTGAGCCTACCGTTAGTTCTTAAACTGTAAAAAAAAAGGGGGGGTGGGGGAGAGAGAGACAAAAACATGAGTTTGAAAAGTGGGGGGGCATGTCCCCCCTGTTCCCAGTGGAAATTGCGCCCTAGCGCCTCACTGCGTTTTATTTTCACTCGCTTTATTTTATACTATTTATATACTATTCATACTTTTACTGTGACCACCAAATAATGTCGTTTTCCTGTCCTCCACCTCATCCTCAATATTTCGATCTCAGTCTCCGTGAAATTTAGTGGCACGGTGGCTGGATACGTCTCATTCATTCTGACACCAAACAGGCTGCAGGAAGCCGCTGTGCATGCTCAGCAGGCTCATTCATATGCAAATACTACTTTGCATTACCCTTTTAAGGTATGAAGTGGGCGTGTAGAGGGCGGGATATGAGGCGAATTCAGCTGCGCAACCTTCCAGCTGGACTGTGATTTATAAAGCGAACATTGCATGCAAGTGTGCGTGCACGCGGCTTTATAGGTCCGGATTTCTTTTTGCGCCCGCCATTTTCGGCTTTTGGGTGTACGTGCACTTTTAGTATGAATTCTACGCACTCTTTTATAGAGTGGACTGGAATTTAAAAAAGTTTAAAATATCCAGGAAACTTTTTTACGCTCTCATGAGATGGTTTTTCAGACAGCCCAGTTTAGTACAAAACTGTAATAGAAATTCATATTTGCACATCTTCAGCAAAAAACAATGGATGAAGCTTTAAGTTACGTGACCCATTAGTTTCTGAAGAGCGGTTTCGAAGCCTCTTTTTCTTCGTACGGGGCCCAGCCATGTTGCTGGAGAAGCCAATGTGAACACGCTCACCGTATCTCATCCGAAGTTTGCTTTGGTGACCAGTGACCAGTTGAGATAACTTCTCATTTCAACTAACTGGATCAGTCGTTCCTCATCATGACTGTTTCCTACAGCGCTTTCAACTGGCTTTCAATGCGAGCGGCAGGAAACGGCCAGCTCAAAACTGCGCTGCGTCGCTGCGGCCAGTTAGGACAGTCCAATAGAAAATAAAGCAATGGAATTGATTTTGTTGCTGATGCTCGCTCGCATCGTATGCAGTTATGACACGGTAACTCCGCCGGCCGGACCTTCCACCATTTTTTCGTAGCGGTGTATCGCGTCATTCAGTTAGCCAATCAGCACAGAGCCTCATTATCATAGCCCCGCCCACTCAGAATCCCGCATAGATAATGAGGTTAGAGAATGGGAAGATAAAGACATGGCTCAGAGGCTGAATTTCTAATTTATTTAGCAAAAACAATCAAAAGCTTGTTTTTAAGACATTTAGGGCCTGTTTTAAATAGGGATTAGATGCCATAATAGGTCCCCTTTAAAGCCACGTCATGTGTCAATACCGATTCTGACCACATGGGGCAGCAAGAAGCACAAGAAAGTGGGACAAAGTGGTATTACCAGACATGGCAGACCGTCCCTGCTCATTCGCTCTGTATTGTCAGTAGCTCTTTCGTCAACACAGCAGATCGATATTGCTACATAGAGTGGCTTTAAGCACTTGTGATTTACTTCTGCTGGTGTCTATTTTTCAGAGGGCTTTGATACTTTTATTGTTGATTACTTTGTCCTGAACAGTGTAATCTACCTATAAATTCTCTCTTTCGTATGAGCTCCTTGATTTCATTGTCATGCAAGTCTTCTTTCACTCCGATTCCTGCATGAGTGCTCTGGTGGACGGTGAGTTACTCAAACTTTTGATTACTTCACCTCTTTTTCTTGTGTGTTTTATGTCAAAAAAGTCTTCTGACTCATCTCACTGAACGTTTGTGTTTTTTGTTTTTAAATCCACACAAGAAGGAGGTTTCCAACACAAGACACAAAGAGTCGGGTGTCTTATTGCAGAAGAAGATCCGCCCGCCGGCTAACAGTCTCAACGACGCCAACAGATCCAAATCCAAAGAGCGCGGTAACATTAGCCAGCAGAGGGGTGGACTGAGAAGATTAGTGGGTTAACGAGTCTAAATCCAGGAATTTCAGGGACACAGGGTGGGTCTTTACATGAGCTAAATCAGCATGCTAACTTGATAACTCAGTTATAAAATAAATTGTCTGTGAAATACGTCATTGATTCTTTTTGTTGTGATGTCGTTGACCAAATCCCACTGACACAGCATTTGAATATCATCAAACCAAAGTACACTATGCTGGTGTTTCTCAATCTTTCCCCTAAAACTGCTTGAATGAATCAAGATACAGAGCTGATTCCTGCTTTTCAGCACTGAATCTATTTGTTGTTCCTACCGCAATTTTAACCCAAACAAAAAAGATCAACCCCCTGGACCAGACAATAATGTTGGGTTAAAGCCAGGCTATGTAGCAAAACCACGTGGGTGCATCATGAACCAATTACAAAATACTATGTTAATGACTGGGAGTGGTATCACTTTTGACGCTTTTCCACCAGCACCTACTCAGCCCGACTCATCTCGCCTCGGTTTTGTGCTTTCCCACTAGGGGTCGGGCTGTGATGTCATCACACTACAGGCCACCGATTGGTCGGGGGGTTGGGAGTCAGACGTCTGAGTCAGGATGTGACATCAGAGAAAGAGACTCTGACGACGGCTTCTTGTTCATTTTATTCGACAGGCAATGGCAGCAAAAGTCTTTTGTGATCCAACTCTGAGGGTCAGATGTTCATAAACCTGGTGCTGAGGAGAGAATTAAAAAGATCTAGACGGAGATAAGGAACTACCAGATCTACCAGGAGCTCTGTCTCTTCATAGCTGCTCAGATACCAACGGACTTTTCAGCAGCGCCGAGAAAACAAACAAAAAAAAAGCGTTGCCGCTTGAAGCTTCTCTAACTCTCATTTTTTAACTTGATATGGAACACAAGCCACAGACCCAGCAGCTCATCTATCATCTCCTGCAGGTTCTACATCTTTACTGTTGTTGTCTTCTTCGTTTAGATCAGTGTCTCCCAACCTGGGGTCCGGGCCCCCCCTGGGGGGGCGCCAGAGATCTCTGGGGGGCGCGAAACTTTGTCTGCTTTGAGGATTTGCAGTTGTAAAAATTATATTTGCGAATGAGTCATTCATAAGACATTGTTAGGAATAATTTATGAATGTCTTGAATATTTTTTGTGTTTTTTATACACTGGTTACAAACACAGGAAATTATTTCATTCCTTATTATTATATCATTACTCAACATTTAATCTATTCCAACAGGTTGTTAAAGGAAAAAATGTAAAAAAAAATGTTGGTCTCATATTAAAAGAGACCTTTTTCAGAAATATTTTTATGTCCTTTTATGTCCTTTTGTGCGTATTTTATACATTGGTGACATTTGGAGAAAAACAAAGTCATATGTATACAGAGTAAACCAAAGAGAAATGTATCAAAAAAACCTCATTAATGTTCATTTTTTTCAATTAAAGACTATTTTGGTGCTAGTACGTACGGGTCGGGGGCCTGGCTGGTTTTAGACACAAGTAGGGGGGAACAAGGAAAAAAGGTTGGGAACCACTGGTTTAGATCACACAATAAAATACGTCACAGCAGCTTCTCCAACCTCCTACTTCTGCTCCAGGTGCTGATTGTAGTGGAAAAGAAACTTGGCCGAGTTGAGTCGAGCCGTATAGGTGCTAGTGTAAAAACGCCATTTGTCCCACTAGAGGTGCACTTCATTTTGTTTCATGTCAGGAACTGACACATAAACTGCCTAGTGACGTGCTGCCCCTATTTGGTCACCGATGGTATTGCTACATAGCGTGGCTCTAAGAACGTGTGATGCAAATTCTCAACTGATAACTGTACATGAACGCCGCCACCCCCACCGCGACCTCAGCACCTCAAAAAATCCAAATAAAAGTCAATTGCCTTTACATTTCGGCCACGTTTCCACATAGCCGGGTATTTACAAAAATTGATATTTCCCCCTCTACGTTTTGAAAAATATCCTCGTTTACACAAACCCGCATGAATACGCTGTTAAGGTGCTATGAGCAGCCAAACCTGCAGGGGGCAGTGTAACGAGAAGCATAAAGTCATGCTAGCCAATCGGAATCCTAGAAAAAAACGTCAACAAATGACACGTGTGAAGCCTGAATAATATGGTTCCGCGTTAAATTGACGGCGTAGCCTACTGTACGTACGGTGCGCGTCGCCGCGTAGCCTACGCCGTAGCTCTGCGTTGGTGTAACGCGGAACCATAAATCAGCCTTGACTGCCAGTTACTTTCAAGATGGAACAACTCTGAGAGTCTTTCGTTTGGAGTGACAGAGAAGTGGAGTTACTTTTAAGTGTGACTTTAAAATATAAAACAGGTAAAATACAAGAAAATATTGACAGTGGCCAAACAAATGGTAAACACAGGTCGCACAAATGACGCTGGTGACGTTTCTGTTGCATAATGTGACGTTCTGAAGCCTAAATCTCCGTTTCCCTCCAAGCAAACGGGAAGTTTTTGAAAATCTCCACTTTGGCCGGAGTTTTCAGAAATGATCGTTTTTGGTGACTTTGAGCTTCGTTTTCGTGTAAACGAACGGCCAAAACGCATGAAAACACCACCGTTTTTGCTCCGTGTAAACGGGGCCTTAAACAAACTGTTGAATTTGTGCCAGGTTACTACGGCAACCATTTTGAAAAAAAACGTTTCATACTGTATCCCTGTTTTAAGTCCTTTCCAAACTGCTGACAGGCAATAAACGGAGTTAAACAAGTTTGAAGCACATCAGAGCATGTTTAATAAATTCAAACACCACGCTGTTTTATGGCACATATACTGTTTTGAAGATTAGCTTGACAGTTTAAGATCTTTCTGTGCAGCTGCACCTCTTGAGTGACCGCATCAACAGCTTTTACACAGCTAATGGTTTTCTGCCAAAATTCCTCAGTCGTTTGAAATGCAGCAGCATTCCTATTAACTTTTTCCATTATTTTCATATTGCCACACAATGGAATAAATGGATAAAGTGTCAGGGGACTTGTACATTCAGTGGATAAGAAGCCTCAAATTATTCATGCCATGCCCTCGTTAATGTGAGTGCACAAAGAGCCTGGCTCGGGATAATACATTCATTTGATAACCACAGTTGCATACCCAATTATCTCTGGCTGGGCCTTCAGTGTGTCTTAAGCTGCAAGGCTCCAGTAACTATTGAACTAGGATTTTAGTTTAGCAGAAGGCAGTAAGTGCTTAAAAGGCAGGGTCAAAACGCAGGAGAAGAGCGCAAAGATTGTCCCAGTCTGTCACTGGTCAATGGGAAATGGAACGCTTAAAGGAGGAACGGTTTGATTTTTTTTTCCAGTAGTTGTGAGTTTCCTCAGGTCTTAAAGGAGCATTAGGCAGGATTGAGGCAGGATTTATGAAAAAAATGCGTATACGTTTTAAGTTTTCTAGTAATAATGTCAGATGAAGCGTTCCAAACCGAAAAGAATGTTTCCTCTAGTGTATCTCTCCTTTGCCTTGAACAGGCTGTGTGCTGCAAAATGTGCTGCAATTCGGTCCCGAATTTCCCGCGCTGGGCTGCAGATGTGACGTCACATGACGCTGCATGCACGTTCTCCCCGTTCTCCCGTGCCGGCTTCGCTGTTGGCTGCAGTACCCCCAACGACCGTTGTGGTGAAGGGTGGCGCTAGAGAGTCATTTCTTTAAAGGAGCCTCATGCTCCTTTAAAGGAGGTGTTTGGATTTCATGAAATTGTTAAAGCTCAGGGAATTCGGAACCGGTGGGCTCTCTCGTCATATTCAAAGTAATCTCTTGTTGATTAGGACACGGAGCCAACCCCTGGGTTAAGGGTAGACAAAAATGAGATTAGAAGTTAAATGCAATACACGTGGTATTGTTGGAGAGGAGACGGTGGGAAAGGTGACACCTTAAGGTGTCTTCCCCTTGAGCTGGCTCTACCAATGTAATTCAGTTACAAATACACATACCATTTGTTGAGAGAAGACAATGGGAATAAGCAGACGTTTAACTTTGGGGGGTCTCACCTGTGACCTAGGCTTGACACCCCAGGGAAAGGAAGATGGAAGTAACACATTTCCGGAGGTCCTTCCTGTGGAATCCACCAATGAAATCCATTTGCAATGAATACCCCCCTTTTTGGTATAAAAAGGAACTACTGTAGATCGATGACTGGGTGTGCATTCCTCTCCTGCCTATGTGGTTTGAGAGAAGTGTACCTCCGGCCGGAAAACCTTGTGCTTGACATAATTAAAAGTTGTATTAACCTGTGATTCTATTCCACTAGTTTTCTTTTGGTTCACCAAACAACAGACAAACGAGCTCAAATCTTTCAGAGGAATGGTTTGATTTTTTTTTCCAGTAGTTGTGAGTTTCATCAGGTCTTAAAGTTATTCTATGCAACTTCCTAGAGCTAGCAAGATTTGAAAGTGGCGCTTCCTCTAAGCCCCGCCCCGCCCGCCCCCACCCACGAGCGCTCCGTCCAAAGCAACGCCCCCACAAACACGAACGCGCATACGATTATTAAACATTTTGGACAGCACATTTACAGCAAAACTACCCCATGTCTCATTCACATGTAAGCGAGGCCGGTTTTAGGGGGGGCAGGGGGGGGCTGTGCCCGCCCAAACGTGCATCCTGCCCACCGGCGTCTCCATCCCGGAGAGCGCCGGTGCAGGTGGCGGAGCGCTGCGGTGCGCTGCAGGCTCTAGAGCCACGGCTACGCCGTAGCCTACGGCGTACCCTACGGCGTACCCTACGGCGTACCCTACGGCGTACCCTACGGCGTAGCTGTGGCAACAGAGCCTGCACGGCACTGCAGCGCTCCGCCAGCCGCGCTGCCGTGCCGTGCACCGCAATCTCCGCTCTCGCCGTGATGGAGACGCCTACATCCCCACGGACCCCATACAGCTTCCGAGCCGGAGCTGCTGCGGCTTTCCACGGCTGCGGCTGTTCACGTGTCCCCGCGGGCTGCTGCTGCTGCTGCTGGGCGGAGAGTCCTGCAGCAGCAGCCCGGACCGACGCTCTGCTCCCCGCTCTCACACAGCGGGACCGACCCGCTCTGGAAATAACTACTGGGGGTCCGTGGCAGAGGGGAGGGAGGGGGGGTTACACTGGGACACTGTGAGCCCAGGAGAACCCGTGGGAAGTGAACACGTCGGGCTGCTGGAAGCGAGTGCGCGCATGGGACAGGGTGGGGGGGCGTGGTTTAAAATGAAGGCATCTGATTGGTTCTTTCCCTTCCTGGACCTGGACCAATCCGTATCATTCGGACCAAATGGGCGGGGCTTAGAGGTGCCTCTTTCAAAATTCTTGCTAGCTCTTCCAGATCAGGGAGAATACCTTTAAGGGGTACAGCGAGTAAACTAATGGCGCTTTTCCACTAGTACCTACTCAGCCCGACTCGACTCGCCTCCACTCGGTTTGGTGGTTTTTTGGTTTCCACTAGGGGTCTAACGTGCCGAGTAGATACTTTTTCTGTAACTACTCTACCGAGGTTCTAACCGGGCTGAGTCGACATCATTTCAAGAGCGACTCGCGGCTTCTTGTTAATTTTTTTCGAAGAACAATGGCAGCACAGAAATCTGTTCCGTGGTCAAATTCCGAGGTGGAGATCTGGTGGCAGAGGAAAATATCCAGGGAGAGCTAGATGGGGACACGAGGAATGAAAAAATATACCAGGAGCTTTCTCAGTCCATGTCTGCTCAAGGCTACAAACGTCACAGCAGCTTCGCTCCAACCTCCTACTTCTGATCTGGGTATTGAAAAGAAACGAGGGCAAGACGAGTCGAGTCGGGCTGAGCAGGTACTAGTGGAAAAACGTCATAAGATGTGAAGTTGAGTAGAGATAAAGTGAATAGATAATTCTACTCTGATCGGGGTCTGTGATGTCACAGTACCCTGCAAATCTGAAGGATTCACCGAATGAGAGAAATGAGAATTCAGAAAAAAGTGTAATAGTTCATGAGTTCCCAGTGACTTCAAACACGCAAATACACGCTCTCAAGAACATAAAATGTCATTGTTTCCACAACGTGCTCCCTTTAAAGGCTGGGGAGGAATAATCCCCCCTGGCTGTGGGTAATCAGGGAAGCTAAAGCAGGCCAGTGATCAGGGAGGACGTGTCAGGAGAAAGAAGGTCTGGTGGAAGAGGAGGACAGAATGAGGGAGAAAGAAGAAGAAAATAGGGATGTAAATGGGGAGCTACACTGCAAAAACTCAAAATCTTACCAGGAATATTTGTCTTATTTCTAATTAAAATGTCTCATTTTTAGTCAAAAAATCTCATTACACTTAAAACAAGAGTCATAACCAGAAAAATAATTTGTTATTTGACAATTTTCACCTGTTTCAAGTAGATTTTCACTTAAGTAGTGAAGTAATAAGTGAAGTAATGAAGTAATAAGTAGAAAAATCTGCCAGTGGAACAAGATTTATCTTCTCATTACAAGCAAAAAAATCTTGTTCCACTGGCAGATTTTTCTACTTATTTTAAGTGAAAATCTACTTGAAACCGGTGAAAATTGTTGTTTTTTTACTAAAAATGTGACATTTTAACTAGAAATAAGACAAATATTCTTGTTAAGATTTTGAGTTTTTGCAGTGTAGTCTAGGATAGCATGATGTGACCTGAAAGTTTTATAGATTTATAGAGTTTATAATAGCACATATTTTCAAATGTTAGCAAACAAACACATTTAACTGAGAGGAGAAACATTTCCCTACGAAACACTGGTAACGCTGCCAAAGTACCATATGTAAGTAAATCCTCACAGAGAGGTTTCTGAAACACGATCGGCAATGCTCATTAGTTATTATTAGTGTGTGAAATATGGACATTTGGATTGTTATTCTTATCAGCCATCAGCAACGTTATATATAGTTATATCTATATTCATGCTGTACCCTCGACTACACAAACAGTGTTAAATCCACTGCACTTGTGCTTTTAAAACTAGGATGAATTAAGATGTTTTTAAGGCACAAAAATAAACGGAAAAAAAACAGCGTTTGGATGATTATGATGATAAAAGGTTTAATTTCTTCGCTGATGATGCAAGAATTTGCATTTGATTTGATCATCTTTGCTATTCTGCAGCACCAAACGCAACAAATGTTATAAATCACCATTCGTAAGATTTTGTAATTAAAGGCAAAAACGTTCATAATCGTTTAACGCAAGTTTGGTTCATACAGTTGGGCCAAGAGGTACTTGACACAACTTTTATGATTTTGACTTTTGTATATCCCCACAATGGATTTGAACTGAAAATTGTGATCAAAGTGCAGTCTTCCAGCTTTAGTTTAAGAGGTTTCACAGAAATATGAATATTACAGCCATTTTAGGCAAAGTTTGTCCATTTTCAGGGGATCAAAACAATATTTAGACAATTGGCTGGGTATTTCAGAACAAATGGAACTTAGAAACAGTTTGTAATTCATTATTTACCAATGCAATAAGGGACTTGAAGTCATCATGAACAGTGTCATCTGCAAATAATATATTATAATATAATATATTTTTAATATAATAAAATAAAGGGAAAAAGATTATTGCAAGACATAGGCATGCCATTAATGTAAATTAAGAATAATAAAGGGCCCATGATTGATCCTTGTGGAACCCCAAAAATAATTCTTGATTTGGTAGATGATATACCATTAGAAAAACAAACTGTTGTCTATTGTCTAGGTAATCAATCAGCCATTGGAGGGCAACATTCTGGATTCCATACCTATCAAGCTTTGAAATAAGAATGCTATGGTTGAGAAAAACACCAAGGGCATTTTTTTTCCTGTCCAGAGCTGAAGAAATGTTATTGACAAATTGTAGCAATGCATGCTCTGTAGAATATTTTTTACGGAAGCCATATTGATGTTTATAGAGGATGTTGTTAACAGCTAGGTGCTTGGAGATTCTTACATAAACCAATTTTTCCAAAATCTTTGAGAGACAAGGAAGGATGGATTGTGGTACTTGACAAAACTTTTATTATTTTGACTTTGGTACATCCCCACAATGGATTTGAAATGAAAATTGTGATCAAAGTGCAGTCTTCCAGCTTTAGTTTAAGAGCATTCACAGAAATATGACTATTACAGCCATTTTAGGCAAAGTTTGTCCATTTTCAGGGGATCAAAACAATATTTAGACAATTGGCTGGGCATTTCAGGACAAATGGAGCTTGTAAAAGGTCTTGAGCTCATAGCAGGAATTGAGTCTGCATTTGGCAGCGAGTGGTGCTGCCAACATTAAATACTTCTAGATTTGGTAGAATTTATCATCAAATATGAATCTAACAGTGTTTAGATATTTTGGACTGTTGGAAATCTGCTATTTAATTCACAAGGGCCACAAAACCTTTCTATAAGAGCACAAAAAAAATCCATTTTTGCCTTGAACAAAGTGTCCAAATGCAGCATCGCCTGAATTTTATGCATGAAGCAGCAGAACTTCATTGTTTTCTTTTCCATCAAGGCTTTTCATTAAGTCTGGGCTTCATTTTTCTCTCATCTCATGTCAGGCAAAGGTGAAAAGGTTGACTATGTCAAAGGACGTGTTCAACCTTTTCATGGGCTATTTTATTCATCTATTCGGACCTGAATAACATCAGTGGTTGGTTGTTGCTAACAAATGATTATTTATGCAATGCAACAAAAGAAACTATAAATAAAGACGGACCGGTGTGCCTTCAGCCTTGCGGTCCATAAATTGTGACCAAGCATGCTTGTTTATGACACTCTTGAGACTCTTCAGCAGGCTGTATAAACAGGATGCCTTGCAGAGACAAATGCAGCTCACGCAGGTTTGCAGATTCCTCTGCGACGAGTCCAGGATATTATTCTAACAAAGCGCCGCTCCTCCACACGGAGGCCTCTCTGGAAGTTTCATCCACCACGTTTTTCCTGTGTTTGCTCTGCTTTCTTGTCATTGAGACTCAGACCTGAACGTGGAAATCACCGAGGAGGAAGAGAGGGCACCTGATGGGAGCTGATGAAGCAGAAGGGAAGAGGAAATATCCAACAGAACAGCGATCAAGAGAACAAGGACTACGCTACAAACACTCTTATTGTCACACTAAAACAAATCCCAAACCGTGGCACATTATCGTAGCTTTATTGTATCTCTGTACTAAGGATGGGCGGTATGGACTAAAACATTTATCACATAATTTCTGGCATTTATCCCGATAACGATAAAAAAAATACCAATTCAACTCCATCTTTGTAAATATAAATCTATCACCACATTCAGTCTTTGGAGCCAAAACACTGCTGTAAAAGATACTAAATACTACTAAACGTCATCAATGGGAATTTATCCTTCTTTGTTTCTTTCTTTGTTTCTTTGTTTCTTTGTTTCTTTGTTTGTTTCTTTCTTTCTTTCTTTCTTTCTTTCTTTCTTTCTTTCTTTCTTTCTTTCTTTCTTTCTTTCTTTCTTTCTTTCTTTCTTTCTTTCTTTCTTTCTTTCTTTCTTCCTTCCTTCCTTCCTTCCCTCCTTCCTTCCTTCCATCCTTCCTTCCTTTCCTTCCTTTCCTTCCTTCCTTCCTTCCTTCCATCCTTCCTTCCTTTCCTTCCTTTCCTTCCTTCCTTCCTTCCTTCCTTCCTTCCTTCCTTCCTTCCATCCTTCCTTCCTTCCTTCCTTCCTTCCTTCCTTCCTTCCTTCCTTCCTTCCTTCCTTCCTTTCTTTCCTCCTTCCTTCCTTCCTTCCTTCCTTCCTTCCTTCCTTCCTTCCTTCCTTCCTTCCTTCCTTCCTTCCTTTCTTTCCTCCTTCCTTCCTTCCTTCCTTCCTTCCTTCCTTCCTTCCTTCCTTCCTTCCTTCCTTCCTTCCTTCCTTCCTTTCTTTCCTCCTTCCTTCCTTCCTTCCTTCCTTCCTTCCTTCCTTCCTTCCTTCCTTCCTTCCTTCCTTCCTTCCTTCCTTTCTTTCCTCCTTCCTTCCTTCCTTCCTTCCTTCCTTCCTTCCTTCCTTCCTTCCTTCCTTCCTTCCTTCCTTCCTTCCTTCCTTCCTTCCTTCCCGTACGTTGTGCGTGGATTTAACACAGAACCATAAATCAGTTTTACACAAAAACGTCATCAACGGAAATTGATTGTTTTTACCGTGAGATACAAATTCTTACCGTGGGGAATTTTTTTGACGGTTTATCGTGAACGGTAAAATATCACCCATTCCTACTCTGTACTAACTTACTGCAGAATAACACAACACCAATAATCTACACTTCATTAATTATCTACAGAATTAAACTTGCTGATTCTTTTCGTCGGACAAGAATATTTAAGTTTTTAATTACCTGACATGTTTTGGCGATTACTTCATCACCGAAACATGTCAGGTATTTAAAAACCTAAATATTCTTGTCCGACAAACAGATAAGCAAGTTAGATTGTAAAGCCATGGACAAAATTAACTTTATTAAATCATCTACAGAATTAGGTTCATCAATGCATCACTTATTGCAATAAGATTTGGGATTGTGTTTTCACGCTACGTTGAACTCTTGGGAAATTTGCCATTTTGGAAGCAGCATGTTTGGTTTTGTGTATCAGCTGAAGATGTCAGGATCTTTTACTCTCC
Source organism: Cololabis saira (assembly GCF_033807715.1). Classification (NCBI taxonomy): domain Eukaryota; kingdom Metazoa; phylum Chordata; class Actinopteri; order Beloniformes; family Belonidae; genus Cololabis; species Cololabis saira. The sequence continues at coordinate 42,324,097 of NC_084598.1, forward strand.
CTCCCTCTGACCTTATCCCTCGCTCTGGATTGGGTACGACAGGTTTTTATGGTGGTTGGGGATTTTAGGAAAGCTTTTTGGGTGTCTGTACCTTCAACCAACAATTCAGCATCAGTTTGTCAGATATATTATTACAGCCTGAGCACTTACAGTGTGAAGGCTCTATTGTATCTGTAGGAGATGTTCTCTTTCTCGTTTTTATTTTTATTTTTCCGACGAAATGAGGGCCTTTTTGCCCCCCTAAACGTGCCCAAAAAAGTCACCAAATTTTACACCAAGCCAGGCCTGGTGAAAAATGTGATATTTAATGGTTTACATTAATGGGCGTGGCCTAATGGCTCAACAGCGCCCCCTAGAAAACTTTGTGCCTCAAGCCCCACAATACGGTTTGACGTACATGCACGAAAATCGGTACACACCTGTATCATGGCTCAACTTAAAGAAAAGTCTCTTGGCGCCATGGCCGAAACCCAACAGGAAGTCGGCCATTTTTAATTAATCGTGTCATTTTGGCGCAATTTATGCCATTCCTTCGGCCGTTAATGCGGCCTGAACCGTAATGTGAACCCAGGTGTGTTATACATCAAAATGTGCGTCTGCATCCTGCGATGACGCACATTACTTTTCTGAGTCAAAAGCGTTACCGTGGCGACGATAGACGCCAAAAAGCGCGCCCACCCTTCATCTGATTGGTCCATATCTGATAGTTCCTACTTTCTGCCATAACTTTTGAATGGTTTGATATAGAGAGTCATGGGTGGAGTCATCGGACTTAGTTTTGAGTCCTTGACTTTTATTGGTGAAAATTGCACGTGCGAGGGCCCGTTCATCGCTGCTTGCAGCTTTAATTTATTATCATTATTTATATACAGCTTCTTCCCCAAAGCCGTGAACTTTCTCAACCAATAAACTACCTCATACTGTGCAATATTTTCTATTTTCTATCCATAATGTTCCAATATTCCCTACTATCTATGTGCAATACTCTTCCATCCTTTCAAGTGCAATATTATTATTTTTCCAGCCATTCAAGTGCAATATTACTCCACCCATTCATGTACATTTTTATCCTCCCATTCACTCTTTTTTATAGTGTATATATATATTTATGTTTCCTGTTTTTCGTTTTGTTGTTTCATGTGTGCACTTTGACGGAGCTGCTGCCTAATTTTCATTGTACCAGTATAATGACAATAAAGGCTTTTTATTTCTATTTCTATTTCTATACAGGTATCTGTTGCTGATTTTAGTTTTCCTCCAATAAAGTAATCCCATTTTGGCTCCCTCTCTTTATGGAGCAGTCGCCACAGCAGAGCATCATAGCACACACGCACGCACGCACGCACGCACGCACGCACGCACGCACGCACGCACGCACGCACGCACGCACGCACGCACACACACACACACACACACACACACACAGGTCTGGCTTATGTTTAACCCTGGATGCAACCGTCCTGACTCAACCCTGCAGCACAGAGAGAAACCCATTCAGCTGGGAATTGAACTTTGGACCGTCTGACTGGGGAGCAACCGCACCTTTTTCAGTTGTACTATGAACTGGATTAGAGAAGAAAAAACAGATCTCTGCCTTAGAAAAATGCAATAAAATGACCACTGAACTTGAGCAAGAGCCGTGTGACTGAGTTGGGAAACTGAACGCCACGGCAACACAGTCCCTTTTTGCACACTTTAAAGTTTCAGTTGTATTTCATCTTGTGGATTGAGCTATAGTGTGTTGAGACATTTCCATGTACACAGGCTTTATTTGTGTGTGAAAAAGATTCTTCGTGTACGCAGAGTAGCTGAAATAAAATAGATCCGTGGTGGAGGAGTGTGGTTGCGGGTCGGCTGTAGGAGGAGCTGCAGTGGCAGCTGGAACCAGCACCATAGTCCAAGGGCCAGGCCAGAGATCAGCACCACTCACGGTGACCAAACTTGCTTATGATTTTTGAAAATATCCATGTCTGTAGATGATATTTTGGTACGATAACTGTTCCTGAGTGGCAGCTGGATCATAGTTATCAGCTCATGAAGTTCAGAAAATGACATTTTAGATGCTGCTGCATATCCTGGTTTAGACTCATGTACAGGAAATCTGTCAATGTTTCACAATATTGTCTTTGGATCATTTTAAGCATTCATTCAAGCTAAGATGTGAATCTTTCTGACCAACATAGAGGTCACTGCAGCTCTTTAAACTATAACAACACACATTTTTACACAATTTTCGCCTAAATTATATACTATATAGAGTGGACTCACTTCTGCACGTGCACATACACACACACACACACACACACACACACACACACACACAAACACACATGTGCATGCTCACATGCAAGCACACACACTCACTCAACTGAGAAATTGTCTGTTTATATCCATCTTTTTGGAACGCTGTTTTTTTGTTTTTTGTTTTTTGTTCTTGCTATTATTTCAATACAATGTATTTTCTTGGTGAGAACTTTGAATAAGCCCATTTAGGGCTTCCTTTCTCACCTGCACATATTTTCATGCTTTTATGTTCATTTCAACTTTTGTACCGTTTTTTTTTATGTTGTGCAAATAAACAAATCAAAAAAAATCAAACTATCTTTTATCCCTGTGTCATCTAGGAACAACAGAGACACAAAATACAAAACTGGAATACTCACAGGACCATAAGGATTCAGGAAATGTATCACATCTTAGCTTGAATGAATGCTTTAAAGGTCCCCTTTAAAATGATACCAAAGACAATATAGTGAAACATTGACAGATTTCCTGTACATGAGTCTAAACCAGGATATGCAGCAGCATCTAAAATGTCATTTTATCATGAGCTGATAACTCTGATCCAGCTGCCACTCAGGAAGGTTATCATACCAAAATATCATCTACAGATATGGATATTTTCAAAGATTATAAGCAAGTTTGGTCACCTTGAGTGGTGCTGACAAGTGAATTTTGGGCTCTGGCCCGTGGACTACAAGGGCTGCTACTGCTGCAACTGTAGCAATTACCTGTCTCCTGAAAGGGAAATAAACTAATTTCATCCCACTTAGTTTCTTGTAGAGGAACCGTGAGTGACCGGGGTTTGCTACAAGGTCTTCAGTGTATTCTTCTCCCGTTCAAAGGCAAGCCAAATAAACGTTACAGTCCTGCAGGCGTCCAGTCTCTCTCATGTGCAGTAACAACAAACTTCTCTGCATCATCAGTGTCTCTTGTCTCTTATCCTCAAGATCCCTGGAACCAGCGTTGGACCTGCAGCTCGGCGCTGCCGGATTCCAACACCCTCTCCTTTTAGAGCTGACGACCCCAGGAGGCTCTTGCCAGGATTTCTTTATGTGGACATTAGTTTGTGAAAGTTAAGCTGTGCAAAACTTTAAATGCATTTGAAGGTGTATATTCCAGCACAAATGCAACTGCCAGCATGATAATAAAAAATGTTGGGTGATGGAGGAGGTGTGATCAATATTACCTTCTTCTTGGATCTCATGTGGGTCTAAACCAGGGGTATGCAACCCAAAATGTTGAAAGAGCCGTATTTGACCAAAAACACAAAAAACAAATATGTCTGGAGCCGCAAAAAATGAAGAGTCTTGGCTTAGAATGAAGGCAACACATGCTGCATTTAGCTATATTAGTTAGAACTGGGGAAAGATTTTTTTTTCATTATGCACTTTGAGAAAAAAGTCGAAATGTCAAGAAAAAAGTCGAAATGTCGAGAAAAAAGTAGAAATGTCGAGAGAAAAAAGTCGAAATGTCAAGAAAAAAGTCGAAATGTCGAGAAAAAAGTAGAAATATCGAGATTAATGTTGAAGTACAATCTTGGGAAAAAAGTCGAAATGTCGAGAAAAAAGTCAAAATTTTGAGAAAAAAGTCGAAATGTTGAGATTAAAAAGGAAAGGAAAAAGGAAGAAAAAAAGAGAAAAAAAGGAGAAAAAAAAGAAGACAAAAGAAAAAGAAGAAAAAAGAGAGAAAAAAACTGAAAAAAGGAAAAAAAAGAAAAAAAGGTCAGCCACCAGGGCGGCGCTAAAGATATATATATATATATATATATATATATATATATATATATATATATATATATATATATATATATATATATACAAATATATTGTTTAATTTTGTTTACTATCCCCTTCTGCAGATACCAACATGACCCACAATGCAACAAGAACATATAAGCTGTATTATCACTACATGCAGAGTATTTTACAATATGCATACCTAACATTTTATACCTTAACATAACAGTGTAATTATCGGAAAATTGAATAGTATGAGTATCAGGAGTATCGTTCTGTTTAGTTGCTTGTGGAATATATATGTTTATCTATTAATTTATTTATTTTGCAGCTCTAGCAGACCCACAACAATCCCAAGCAGAAACGTAGCCTTCTTCAGGTCTGAACGTCTGCTCTGTCCCTTCATGTAGCGGATGTGAACCTCCGAAATAATACAATTATACTCTCTGGATGGATGCTAAGGACAAAAAGTCACAGCTGAAAGGTCAACGCCTGGTTTCCAGAGATTTTTCCAAAGAAATCAGTAAATTTTTATTTACGACGGAACATGGAAAACCTATCAAAATAAGACATTTGACCATTGAATGAATTTGATGTCACCAAAATGACTCAGAGAAATGACCTGGGTTATATAAAGCTGAAAAATATCATTGGTGCCAACAGGAAACACCTGCAGGAACATCTTGGAACTAGCTTGGATAAGAGGGAACAGGACAATGACTTAACGGGTATAAACATCTTAAAGAGGCAAAGCCTCTCCGGAATAAAGATTTGCCAAGACAGAAATTGCTAAAAAAAAAACAAAAAAAAAGCAGCATCTTATTATTGTGAAACAATTTCAGAATAATATTCCTCATCTGTCAATGGTACATACTTTGAAATTCTCATAATCGTCAGTAGATAAAAGATGCAAGACTATGGATGCATTTATGAATCTATCTATACATGAAACAAGGATGAAAGTCAATAGACGCTTATAATCGTCAAATCTGCTGCAGCACTGCATTAAAAACTGGAAATCACAGCATCGACTCAGAAGCACTTTCTTACGCACCTTGAATTCCCTTTTTGTTGAAATGTGCTATAAAAATAAACTTGCCTTGCCTTGCCTTTCTGAAATCAGTGTCTAAAAGAACCTCTCTGGCATCTACAAATGCTCAGCTACACACAGCAGCGAACAGAAAAACTGCCCTTTTCTCTGGACTAAAGCTTATTTAAAAGTGGAAAAAAAGGTCCAGTGGTAAGACAAACTCAGGTTTTAAATTATTTAAAAAAAAACCATGGATGGTGCATAGTGAAATAAGGAGAGATGGATCCTCCAGCTTGTTATCAGTGCTCTAACCTGCATCATTAGCACCTATGGAATGTGCAGCCTGCACATCCGGAATGAAAACACCAATGCTGAACGAAATATACAGGTCTGGGACAACATCTTCTTCAGGGAAGCCCTTGTATCTTCCAGGAACTAGGGATGGGCAGTATGGACTAAAAAATGTATCACGGTAATTTCTGGCATTTATCCCGATAACGATAAAAATTAGGATAAAAAAATACCAATTCAACTCCATCTTTGTAACTATAAATCTATCTCGCTCTCAGATCCGCCATGTTTGTTACACAAAAACCTCATCAATGGGAATTTATCCTTTTTTTCTTTCTTTCTTTCTTTCTTTCTTTCTTTCTTTCTTTCTTTCTTTCTTTCTTTCTTTCTTTCTTTCTTTCTTTCTTTCTTCTTTCTTTCTTTCTTTCTTTCTTTCTTTCTTTCTTTCTTTCTTTCTTTCTTTCTTTCTTTCTTTTCTTTCTTTCTTTCTTTCTTTCTTTCTTCCTTCCTTCCTTCCTTCCTTTCTTTTTCCCTTCCTCTTTTCTCCCCTCCTTCCTCCTTTCCTTGTTTCCTTCCTTCCTTCCTTCCTTCCTTCCTTCCTTCCTTCTTTCCTCCTGCTCTCTCCTTCCTTGTTCCCTTCCTCTTTTCTCCCTTCCTTCCTTCCTTCTTTCCTTCCTTCCTTCCTTCCTTCCTTCCTTCCTTCCTTCCTTCCTTCCTTCCTTCCTTCCTTCCTTCCTTCCTTCCTTCCTTCCTTCCTTCCTTCCTTCCTTCCTTCCTTCCTTCCTTCCTTCCTTCCTTCCTTCCTTCTTTCCTCCTGCTCTCTCCTTCCTTCCTTCCTTCCTTTCTTTTTCCCTTCCTCTTTTCTCCCCTCCTTCCTCCTTTCCTCGTTTCCTTCCTTCCTTCCTTCCTTCCTTCCTTCCTTCCTTCCTTCCTTCCTTCCTTCCTTCCTTCCTTCCTTCCTTCCTTCCTTCCTTCTTTCCTCCTGCTCTCTCCTTCCTTCCTTCCTTCCTTTCTTTTTCCCTTCCTCTTTTCTCCCCTCCTTCCTCCTTTCCTCCTTTCCTCGTTTCCTTCCTTCCTTCCTTCCTTCCTTCCTTCCTTCCTTCCTTCCTTCCTTCCTTCCTTCCTTCACGTACGTTGTGCGTGGATTTAACACAGAACCATAAATCATCTTTACACAAAAACATCATCAACGGGAATTTATCGTTTTTACCGTGAGAAACAAATTCTTACCGTGGGGAATTTTTTTTGACGGTTTATCGTGAACGGTAAAATATCACCCATTCCTACCAGGAACACAATATCAAACCGGATGCAGCGTCCATCACAGATACCTGGATTCTACCTGGATTCTACCTGGATTCTACCTGGATTCTGCTACTTCAAAGCCACAGCATGGCCAGCAGAGTGGAGGTTTTTGTGGCCTGTGGGCAGTCCAGACCTTTCCTAACTGAAAACCAATTTGTCTTCCAAAATGACCTGCTCATTTCACAAAACTGTATGGACTGATGTTAAAAGAAAAAAGGTATTTTACCGTTCACGATAAACCGTCAAAAAAATTCCCCACGGTAAGAATTTGTATCTCACTGTAAAAATGATAAATTGAGGAAATGAGCCTGAAAGAAAGAAAGAAAGAAAGAAAGAAAGAAAGAAAGAAAGAAATGAGCCTGAAAGAAATAAAAAAAGAAAGAAAGAAAGAAAGAAAGAAAGAAAGAAAGAAAGAAAGAAAGAAAGAAAGAAAGAAAGAAAGAAAGAAAGAAAGAAAGAAAGAAAGAAAGAAAGAAAGAAAGGAGCCTGAAAGAAATAAAGAAATAAAGAAAGAAAGAAAGAAAGAAAGAAAGAAAGAAAGAAAGAAAGAAAGAAAGAAAGAAAGAAAGAAAGAAAGAAAGAAAGAAAGAAGAAAGAAAGAAAGAAAGAAATATTCCCGTTGATGACACTTTTTGTATTGGTATTTTTTTTATCGTTATTGGGATAAATGCCAGAAATGATCGTGATACATTTTTTTGTCCATACCGCCCATCCCTAATTTTTACACAACTTCTTAGATTTATCTGTCTCCAAAAATGTTTGCAGTTGTGGTTGTACATTTGTTCACTGCAGTATGTACACTCTAACTACAATATATATTTATTACATAAGATTACCCATGTTAATCTGTTTAAAATCTAAAAGCCAACATTTAAAGAGCAATAGCTACTATGTTATTATTATGCAAGCTGGCTGCTTTACTTCACATCTCTTTACTAAGATAAACTGTGTGGACATCATGCCACTCTGCAACACTTGATATGCAAATATGTTCCTTTTCCTCTTCTTCATGGTGATGCTGCCACTTCTCAAATCGAGTACACACACGCCACTGAATAATGTTGCTCTTAATCTTTATCTGTGTACCAGAGTGCCACAGCTTTTAGGACAAAAAAAAGACGTTTTCTTCACTTACTGGCAGGCAAGCTTCTCTTTGATATACTAACAGATGTCAAAGTTTCAAGGTTATATCTACAGGACTGTGTCAGAAAATTAGAATATTGTGATTTTCTGTAATGCAATTACAAAAACAAAAATGTCATACATTCTGGATTCATAACAAATCAACTGAAATATTGCAAGCCTTTTATTATTTTAATATTGCTGATCATGGCTTACAGTTTAATAAACTCAAATATCCTATCTCAAAAAATGTGAATATTCTGGGAATCTTAATCTTAAACTGTAAGCCATGATCAGCAATATTAAAATAATAAAAGGCTTGCAATATTTCAGATTTGTAATGAATCCAGAATGTGTGACATTTTAGTTTTTTTAATTGCATTACAGAAAATAAAGAACTTTATCAAAATATTCTAATTTTCTGAGACAGTCCTGTATACGGGTGGATTTAAATTAAGACATTGATTGATATATTTTACCACAAAAATAAATAAATAAATCAAACAGCAGGACAATAAATCAATAAAATAAAAAAGAACAATAATAATCACTAAATAATACATTTACCATTGTAAACAAAGTAGACGAGAATAAATAAATATTATGGAGTAGGAAGAAGTAAAAAACTTTCATAATGCTAAAAAAATATGCCAAAAAAGGGATGACATTGAACATTGAACTAGGTAAACTCAGGTTAGAACAGTTGCCTCGAGGGCTGAGCAGTACTCGAGTTGTAAAAATAATCAGGGGGGATGGTGGATTTTATCATATGGGGACAGATAATTTGTGCTGATTACAAATAATATAATATATTACAAATAATAGCAGTGACCAAAACACCTGCAGAAATACTGCAGGAATGACATAGCAGCAGTTAAATGCAGCCTTCTGTAAGCTTTAAATATCCACTGGGCTTACATCAAATACATCAAAACACAACAATAAAAAACACTTTTCTGAACTTATCAATATGACTCTGTCCTTCACAGGATAAGTAAAATGGATCACTGCAAAAACTCACAATCTTAACAAGAATATTTGTCTTATTTCTAGTTAAAATGTTTCATTTTAGTAAAAAAAATCTTATTACACTTAAACCAAGATTCAATTTTCACCTGTTTCAAATAGACTTTCACTTGAAATAAGTAGAAAAATCTGCCAGTGGAACAAGATTTTTTTGCTTGTAATAAGAAGGTAAATCTTGTCCCACTGGCAGATTTTTCTACTTATTTCAAGTGAAAAATGTACTTGAAACAGGTGAAAATTGTCAAATAAGTTATTTTTCTGGTGTTATTTTTCTGGTGATGACTCTAAATGTTGAAATAGCAGTAAAACCACATTCATTGATGAAATGACATAAAGGGATGGAAAGGGGGGATGGCAGTTTTACAGGGGGGATGATTTTTTTTGACCGTTTTTATTTCAGGGAGGATGCCATCCCCCTCATCCCCCCTCAACTCCAGTACTGGGGCTGAGGCTTTAGATCCGTTGTTTTTGTGACACTAAAGTAAATGTTAGACTTACACCTACTGGCCACATGTGTATAACACTAGTACCAAATTAGTGTTGCATTTAGAATAGAATAGAATAGAATAGAAGACTTTATTTATCTCATTTATTTAAATTCAGTCGTGCAGCAGCCAAAACACACACACACACTTTATACAAAAAAATTAAAATAGAAATAACCAATAAGTAGTTAAATAATAAAAAAGAGCAATATAAAAAGTAGAATAAGAGTATGTACAAGAGAGAAAAAAATAGTAAACACAAAAAAAAGGATAATATTTACAAAAAAATTACAAATATTTTCAAAAATACTTGAGGTATTTGAGGTATTTACTGGTTATTGCACTTATAAAGAGACAGGTTTATTGCACATGGGTGGCTACAGTTGGGCCCCTCCTCTTTGTGTGAAGCAGTGTAACCTCTGGCACGTTTTTAGTGACTGTTGATAGTAAGTGTTATTTCATGCTTTAATATGTCCCATTTTTTATTTGAGATAAATAAAAAGAAATAAAACTCAACCCAAACCACGTGATCCAAAAGAAAGCAACGTCTGCTACTTTCTCAGTACGTGGAAGTTACGTCACGTTAATCCCGTGAACTAATGACGCATTCAAACAGTAGTAAATAGAACACTTCTTACTTTAACTATTACTAATAGAGTTTTAAAGTTGATGTACAAAGATAAATAATAAAAATTAACTATAATACTGTTTGGCTCGGTCAGGTATATACTCAAAAAGTTTTCTGTTAAGTTAATATTTCTGGTAAATTAATAATATACGACGTGTTGCCATTTTACTGTAGGCTAAATTTCTTTAATTTGATCAAAATAGTACGAAATGCTCCTGCGGATTTCTATTTAACAAAGGAAAAATTATGTAGAGATCATTTTGTCGCCCGGGTAGCTTAAAGAATAGTACGTATTACACTTTTTTTATTTTTTGGAAACGGTTGTATATTGTAGTGTTGTAATGTCGGAGCTGGAGAAGAGGACTTGAACGCACCAAAAGTTCAGTCCTGCAGAGTTGTGACATCTACAACTATGGAGGAAAAACAAAGCGACAATGACGCCGGTTCACAGCCAGGTACAGTTGGATTTCAGCATTTATTTCTTCACCTTGGAGGTTAAATAACCTGGCCATGTGCGTATAAGTCACACTGAACCGGTAGCTGGTTTAAAAGCGGAAGCAGAGCCATAGGCGCCGGAAGTGGGGGTGCGGCAGGGGCTGCAGCACCCCCTGGAAAAATTGAAATGACAATAAAAGATTATAAATATATAAATATTTGTGGTTGCTGTTTCTGTTCCACAACATTGTAAGCCACATTTGAGATGAAGGCTGAATATAGGGGTAATTTTAATTAAAAAAAGTAAAAGTAAAAGTAGTCAGTCACACCCCCCTGGTCTGCGGACCGCTCAGGTGATCAGAACCGCAAATGTTTTTAAACATCCGCATTTTTGTCCGCCAATTACAAATGCACAGCCAGCAGCGCTCCTTTCAAAACACAACACAAAGCTCCAAGTCAAGACCAAGATGGATATACGTTCATTTTTTAAACCAAAAGAGAAACAGACACAAAACATTGCCGAAGCTGCTGCCAATGTGACAGTGAGTCGGAGGAGAGCGACTGCACCTGCAGCCACCGCGTCAGCGACCCGCCCAGTGTCTAACACCGGCTCACCTGATGGTGCAGCCGGCCATATGAGTAGCGATGACCCGGGAGGAGGAGGAGACTGCACTGCCGGTAATATTGGTCAAATTATGCTCAAATCATTGTTATGCAACTGTTTTGGGTGAAAAAAAACTTCAAAATTTTCGCGCGCCCGCGCACGGCGCGGGCGCGAGGATTCCTCCCTATTGCTTCACCAAATATTTTCTGTCACCCGCCGCCTATGTGACTATGATAATAATTATAGTCATGTTGCTTTTTTACTGTAGATGGTTGGTTCGCTATGTTTTGGTAAAGCTTGTGCGCACTGTCAGCTGTTCTTCATGCAGGGGAGGGGCAAGTGATTTCTTAAGGGAGAACCCCCGCACCCCGCACCCCCTGGCAAAAACGTCTTCCTGCGCGCCTGAGCAGAGCTGCAGCAGCCAGCTGTGTTGCTGCTTAAGGCTGATGTATGGTTCCGCGTTACACCGACGCAGAGCCTACGGCGTAGGGTACGCGGCTACGCGCAACGTACGGTGCGCGTAGCCGCGTACCTTACGCCGTACCCTGCGTCGATTTATCAAGTCATATTCTCAGAGGTGTCAAAAGAATTCACATTGATTACTCAGGTAGAAGTATAGATACTAGAGTTTAAAAATACTCCTGTAGAAGTTGAAGTATCAACTCAAGTTTTTTACTCAAGTAAAAGTATAAAAGTACTGGTTTCAAAACTACTTAAAGTATAAAAGTAAAAGTAATGTAAGGGGGAAAAAAGCCATTAAGGACAAAAGCCATTGAAAATGAATGCATCTTAGTATAATGCAAATATATTAAAGAAGCATATATGTGTACTATTGAGCACTAACATGTGTTTCAGAGAGCAGGAGATATGATGACTAGTTGCCTATAAGTATTGTAATGGTGCAAAAAGTCAAACTTCATGTTCATGTTATCATTTATCCTAACCTTTATTGGAATGTACATCCAAGTTTAGTTGCAGGAATCTGAGGGAACGGATGTAAGAACAAAACTGGACAAGAACATCTGAAACAACCACAACCAAATTCACTCTATCCGGATGGAGCAATTTAACTGGATAGTTTTTTTTTTAAAGGCCGAAATGAAATAGAGTAACGAGGCTGTTTTTAAAATGTAAGGAGTAAAAAGTACAGATAATTGCATGAAAATGTAAGGAGTAGGGGTGGGTATTGGGAAGGACCTCACGATACGATACGCATCACGATACTTGAGCCACGATACGATACAAATTGCGATATCCCGATTATGCGATATATCGCGATATTCTACATAGTTCACCGAAAAATTTAAAAATGCATTACACATCTTAAAATCCAAGTTGTATACATGTACATCAGATGATAGTGATAATGCATTGGACAGACTGAGTCAAAACAATGTAATTCAAACTTTCCATTTTAATTATGCAACATATTTGCATGAAAAAACACACTGAAACACAATGAAAAGTGCAGTGTGTGCATTATTCTTAGATACAAAATACTCAAAATAAAATGCAGTGTCTCACCCACACTGAAATCACAAAATAAAGTGCAGCTAGGGGTGGGCAAAAATATTGATACGGCAATATATTGCGATACATACATTGAATATCAATATCGTATCGGGAGACTATGTATCGCGATATATTGCCGTATCAATATTTTTGCCCACCCCTAGTAAGGAGTAAAAGTAAAAAGTCGTCTGAAAAATAATTACTCCAGTGAAGTATAGATAACCAAAATTTCTACTTAAATAAGGTAACAGAGTATTTGTACTTCGTTACTTGACACCTCTGGTCATATTGACATTTAATCAGACAAAAAAAGCTACAAAAAAACGTGAAACAAACTATGTCGGTCACATTTGAACAGCTTTGGTGTCCTTTATTCAGGCCAGCTCATTAGAGAGTTGATGAGAAACACAAAGTTAGACTTTAACCCAGTTTCTTTTAAGCATTTCTCTCTGATTAGGTTTGAAAAAAAATGAAATAATATATAGTCAAAACTCAGTTTAATATTGAAGCGCTGAATGCAATTTTGCAGTTATCTATCATAAATAATAACCTTAGAGGTTGTGATGAATTGGATGTGAAAGGTTATCTACCAAGCGTTATTTAAATGACGATTAATCAGACCTTAATTCATTATGAGGCGACACTGAACTGTGATGCTGCAGGAGGGAAATTGGTTTCCAGCTCGTAGTGGCATATTTTCATTATGATGTGTCTAATTCTAGTCCTTTCATTAATCATTAATCTCTGTGCCTTTATCTCCACAGACCCCGGCGGGGCAGAACCAGAACGAGATGCCCCCGGTCACCGTCCAGACAAGATAACCAGCAGGCAGCTGGCCGAGCAGAGCCGCTTTGCCTTTGCAGCCCTGTGTGGGGTTTCTCTGGGGCAGTTATTCACTGGATCTGAAAATAAGTACGCAAATATGCAACAGATAATAGATATATAGATAAATAAATAGATGGATACTTTATTGATCACGAAGGAAATTTAGGGATGTCATGACAGTCTGATTGCACGTCCACAGTGTGGTCACGGTTTGTATTTCCCTGTTTCTCAGTGCCTTCAGGGAGCAGTACCTGCGGGGTTTGGTGGGCTGGCTGGACCTGGACGAGTCGGTGATGCCAGTGATGGGCGCGTTCTTGTCAGGCCTCGGCTTCGAGGGCTCGGACACCTTTCTGTCCACCTTACAGGCGGATCCACTGCTGGTTGCAGGATCAACTCCAATCATACAGGTGTCTGACACGTACGCTCTGTGTGGGAAAGAGTTTTAACAGCAGATTTAAGAGGAAATGGGTTAAAAACTATGCTGAATGTTTTTGATATAAAAACATACTGAAAGATGAAGTCCTTTAGTTTATTTATTTAGCAATATAAGACAAATTGAACAATAAATGTAAAAACATTGAAATAACATGCAAGGAAAGGAAGAAGCCTGGTGGTTTCTATAGAATCCTTTACATATATGAATAAAAAACAAAACAAAAGCTACACAAGGGGAGTAATAAAACACAAAAGAAAATGTAACTCAGATTAAATAATAAACACTACAAAGATGAAACAATAAGAAAGTTCTTTAAATGTTTTTTGAATATTGGCAACGATGGTGATGATTTAAGAGATTTATTGAGTGAATTCCACAAATGGTGAAAGATTGATGTTTAATGTTCTACAAAACGGTAAATTAAAATCATCTTTGTGCCTTGTAGCATAAGAATGAATATCGGAATTAACACAAAATAAATTATGAAAAGAAGAAGGAATATCTTGTATATAATTTTTAAATTTGAACATAAATGAACATGTTTGAAAAATGTTAATTTTATTGACGGATAATAATGAATATTTAATGAAAAGGGGAGCAGATGGCTCATATCTGTTTGCATGTGATATAATTCTGAGAAACCTTTTTTGAATTATTATCAATAATTGATTAATATATGTTGAATGTGTCAAAGCCCAAACAATGTTGCAGTAATTAAGATGAGGGAAGATTAAACTGTAATAGAGAGTTAAATGAGAGGAAGGAAGAACAAAAGGACAAACTTTTCTCAAAATACCAAGCATCTTCATAGATTTCATGCATACAGTATCAATATGTTGTTTCCAATTTAAATGATCATCGATAATGACACCCAAGTCCTCCAGCTGAAGATGTTTTTTTTCATAATCTTTCTTTTTGCTTGGTTCTGTTTTTGTTGAGAAATCTATAATAAAAGCAGATGTACATCCACATAACTTCATTTTATAATCCTACTTTCACTAACAAACAACTAGCCTTTTTTTGTATATTTATATATATTCTTGGTCCTCAGTAATTGAAAAATCTGTCATATTGATTAGGGGTGGGTATTGGGAAGGACCTCACGATACGATACGCATCACGATACTTGAGCCACGATACGATACAAATTGCGATATCCCGATTATGCGATATCCCGATTATTATATTCTACATAGTTCACCGAAAAATTTAAAAATGCATTACACATCTTAAAATCCAAGTTGTATATATGTACATCAGATGATAGTGATGGATCTTATAATCCGAGTTGCACGTTCATCAGATTATAGTGACAATTCATGGGACAAACTGAGTCAAAACAATGTTTTATTATAACTATACAAGCTAAAGTTACAACTTATTTGTATATGTTTTTCATATTATTTACATCATATGAAATTAACATTAAATTTAGTATGAGGTTGCTTTAATTATGTGGCAAATGATAATAAACACAAGAAAGATGGTACTAAAACCAAGGACAGTGAGGTCAGTCAGTATAGACATAAATCCATAAATAAATAAACCTCTGTCCATTATTTTTCATTTTTTAAGGACAGGCAATTGTGTTATATAAAAAATAAATTATAAAATGAAATAAAACGTGAAATAAAACCTGAGCTCAGTGCAGGGTTGGTAGAGAGTGGCAATGCCCAGGACTGTCACTTAGGTAGGATCGATATTTTTGCCCACCACTAATATTGATGTCTTTGCACACCTGTGCCAACAAGCACTTTTCCTTTTACTTCCAGGATCTGGTGACGTTCTCGGTGAAAGACGGTGAGGTTCCTTCAGCAATGAGCGACTCTGAAAGTTGGTGCATATTCCCGACCGCCCGTGACTCTTGAAACTGTGCTGCTCTGTCCCGCCCGTGCCCAGGCCAGTACGACGCCAGGTCCAGGGTCCTCATCCGCCACGTGGGCTGTCTGCTCCGAGTTCCCCCGCAGCAGCTGGAGGAGTTCGAGGAGACGCTGGGAGAGAGGCTGAGGGAGGCGGGAGAGGAGAGCGAGTAAGCCGAGTGGAAGGATGCACGATGCATGAATGCCATGGCGGGGAACTTACAGTACTCGCTAAGAAGTTTTGTAAACTTTAAATCTCAATTTATTGTCAGATTTTGCCAAATGCAGCATGTTTTGTACCTAAGATTGCACTCTGCAGACACATCTTTAATCTTTGAGATAGCTGTGTGGTGTTAACACAAACCCTTAAGTCTTCAATTTGTCACTCTATAACAGGGGTGTGAAATGTGCGGCCCGCGGCCCGCATGTGGCCCGAGAGAGATTTTCATGCGGCCCGCGAGAAGTTTCCAACGCAAAAAAACGAAATGTTAATTTACTAAAAAGGAAGGCATAAATAATTGCCATGAATTGCAGCATATCCGATAATATATTTCTTCTACAAATCCATCGTTATTCCACAAATAGAGCAGTTTTCTAAATTTTTTTAGTTTTCTAGAATGCATTTGCCGATTTTATTTCTTTGTAGACGGTCGTTTATTTTTATTAACTGACTACTATTATATATTTTCGCAGGAAAAATATCACTGCTAAAAAAGATGATAGAAGATATTTATTCGGAGAATTTCAGTTTTGAATACGAGGATAGTGACAAAGTAAAACAGTTAAAAAAGAAGTGCTGACTTTTTGGCACACTGGCATAAATATCCAACATATATATATATATATATATATATATATATATATATATATATATATATATATATACAATTTTTAAAAATAAATACACTTAATTGTACTGGAAAAATCTCTAAATCACAAAAAAACACTCTCGGATGTCATAAGAAAGATTTTGCTTTTAATTAAATTTCCTATAAAAAAGCTAAATATAAAAAAAACATACTTGTTTCTGTTTATCTTTGTAGAATGATATAAAAGTATCTTACATAATTTGAAAAAAAAAACAAGAAATTTCAAGAAAAGATCCTGAAGAAATATTTTACATAATTAGAGTGTAAACAAAGTGCACATTTCCTTTAAAATTAACTAAACTAATATTGGATTAGATAACAATAGTAAAAAAAAAAAGAATTAGTAAAAAAACATTTTCGCACAGTTTTTGTTATTTTGAGCGTGCGGCCCGCGAGAAAAAAATTGGTCAAATCCGACCCGCCAAGCAAAATGAGTTTGACACCCCTGCTCTATACGTTTTACGGGAGTCATCTAACACAATTTAATGGTAAAGTAAAGTTTAGTTGTTTTTTTACTTACTTAGCTGATCTGTCTTACTCCATCTCCACCAGAGAGGAGTCTTCCAGGCGCCGGAGGAGAGAAAGAGGGCGAAAGTTACGACGTTACCTGCTAATTGGACTGGCCACAGTGGGCGGAGGGACCGTGATTGGTGATTATTACCGTCTGGACATTTGAAATGTCGACTTTCACTTGTGAAAACATGGGCCGTGTGGTTTTCCCATAGCGGATCTTATATCCGTCTAAACTCTAGTGTTGTTTTTGTCGGCCTGTTTCAATTTTAGTTTTAATCCAGTCTTTGGATCAAGCTATCATTTTAGTTTGTATTAGTTTTAAGGCCAATCCCAATACACCCCCTACTTTCTACCACTACCCCTAAAAAAGAAGCCACAGATTTTAGGGCACTTGAAATCTTCCCAGGGCCCTGTCCCAATACTCCCACTACCCACTTTCAGCACCACCACTAAATTTCACTTGCTACGTCACTGCGTGGTCACGTTCGGGTACGTAAGCGACTGCGTAGTTACGTTTGCACAAACGTCACACCATATCAGGAAGCTGAGAGGCAAAAGCTGTTTTAATTTCCGCTGTAGCGCTGTTAATATGCCACTGTATTAAGTTTTAATATTTTTTCAGGCGTAAAAGTAACCGTTAAGATCCCCAACCTGGGCTCAGTTTATCCAAATAACCCCTGTTAAGAAATTTTATCTGATGTTTTCGTAGAAGAGCCGCCGGCTCGGGGAGCAGCAGCTCACGGCCGGCTCAACCTGCGCCGTCGTCCCGGAGGAGAAACCTGCAGCTCTGTGGAGAATTACCGCTGGCTGAAATAAATCATTTAGGAAAATAAATGTTGGTTTCATAGATGAAATCTAACAGTTGCAGCTACGCCTGTTAAGAAATTTGCTCAGAAAATTTCGGGATCAAAACCGCCTGCCGGCTCCGGAGCTGATTTATGGTTCCGCGTTAAATCGACGCAGAGCCTACGGCGTAGGGTACGGCGTACCGCGCGCGTTGCTGCGTAACCTACGCCATAGGCTCTGCGTTGGTGTAACGCAGAACCATAAATCAGCCTTTATTCTGGCGAGGTTTGAAAAAGACTTCGCAACAACGGGCAAACGAGTGATTATGTACATTCACTGAGTGAATATTATGAAAGTAAAATATATATTTCTCGCTAGAAATGTAATCAAAATGCATTTTTATGCAGAAACTAACTCAAAATATTGATTTTATTCACTAAAAAATAAGAAATGTCTGCCATGTTTTTTTTTTTTATTCAGTCCGCAAATGACGACGAAAAGCATTCTGGGAATTTTTTCTGGCCCTAGGCCAGCTAGTGAGCATCTGAAAACCCTCGATCCGTAGGGACAGATTCATAGCCACTACCCTCGTTTAAGCCACTACCACTAGGTGAAAAGAGGAATTGGGACACCACTACCCTCACGGGAACGCGCAAAATTTAGGGGTAGGGCTGAAAAGTAGGGGTAGTGGGAGTATTGGGACAGGGCCTAAGTCACGTTCATTCTCCTTTTAGTCGTGTCAAGTTTCAGTCGACTAAAAGTCTGAGCATTTTAGTCTCGTTTTAGTCAAAGATTGTATTTAGCAGAACCTATTTTACAATTCAAACAAGGTTATCTTATTACTATATTATTGTTACCTTATAGACTCAAGAATACATTCATTCCAGATACAGAAGACTCTAATTTGAGTTTACAACATATTTATTTTTCCGCAATTCTCCCCATCTTTTTCTTTTTCGTATCCAAAGATGGATCTTCTTCTTCTTCTTCTTCTCCAGCCCCAGAGCAGATCCCTGCGTTTCTCTATGTAACTTAGTTTTTAATGACGTGAACCTAGAGCTCTGCGTTAACGGCATCAGCCTCTAACTCTGCCTACTTAATTCTGTGTTTTGCCTCTTGCTGTGTCTCACCAGCCAACTCTCCTCTTTCATCACATCCACAAACCTTCTCTTTGTTCTTCTTTTTTCTCCTGCCTGGCAGCTCCATCTCCTGCATCCTTCTATCAGCACATTCACTATCTGTCCTCTTTATCTGCCCGTCTGGCCTCTCTGCTCCGTTTCTCCTGTGCAGATGGTTGTGCTGTATGGGCAGAAATATGTGCCACTAGAAACTGAATTTGAATAATTTATATTTGAATTTGAATTGCTCAACTTGAATAATTGCATTAAAAAACTGAATCTGAATCACAAAATTTTAATTTGAATCATTGCATTGAAAAACTGAATCTACATTCAGTTCTCACAATTCAAATTCTACAAAACGGCAAGATATACATCTACACTTTTTACACAGAATGGAGAAAACACAATAGGTTTTGAAATATCAGCTCCCATTGGTCGTTTATATCGTTGAAAGAAAATAGAGGTTATAGTAGGCTAAGTGAAAGGAGTTCTATGTATCTGCACTCGATTGCTCTTCCTGCGGAAGACCCGGATGTCTGGCACAGTAGAATTGAAATTGAATTGTAAGAACTGAATTTGAATTGTGAGAACTGAATGTAGATTCAGTTTTTCAATGCAATGATTCAAATTAAACAATACAAATTCAAATTATGTGATTCAGATTCAGTTTTTTAATGCAATTATTCAAGTTGAGCAATTCAAATATAAATTATTCAAATTCAGTTTCTAGTGGCACATACTAGGAATGGGTGATATTTTACCGTTCACGATAAACCGTCAAAAAAATTCCTCACGGTAAGAATTTGTATCTCACGGTAAAAACGATAAATTCCTGTTGATGACGTTTTTGTGTAAAACTGATTTATGGTTCTGTGTTAAATCCACACACAACGTACGTGAAGGAAGGAAGGAAGGAAGGAAGGAAGGAAGGAAGGAAGGAAGGAAGGAAGGAAGGAAGGAAGGAAGGAAGGAAGGAAGGAAGGAAGGAAGGAAGGAAGGAAGGAAGGAAGGAAGGAAGGAAGGAAGGAAGGAAGGAAGGAAGGAAGGAAGGAAGGAAGGAAGGAAGGAAGGGGGAGAAGGAAGTTAGAAAACAAGGAAAGGAGGAAGGAAGGGAGAAAAGAGGAAGGAATGGAAAAGGAAGGAAGGAAGGAAGGAAGGAAGGAAGGAAGGAAGGAAGGAAGGAAGGAAGGAAGGAAGGAAGGAAGGAAGGAAGGAAGGAAGGAAGGAAGGGGAGAAGGAAGGAAGGAAGGGGGAGAAGGAAGGGAGAAAACAAGGAAAGGAGGAAGGAAGGGAGAAAAGAAGGAAGGAAGGAAGGAAGGAAGGAAGGAAGGAAAGGGGAGAAGGAAAGAAGGAAAGGGGAGAAGGAAGGGAGAAAACAAGGAAAGGAGGAAGGAAGGGAGAAAAGAGGAAGGAATGGAAAAGGAAGGAAGGAAGGAAGGAAGGAAGGAAGGAAGGAAGGAAGGAAGGAAGGAAGGAAGGAAGGAAGGAAGGAAGGAAGGAAGGAAGGAAGGAAGGAAGGAAGGAAGGAAAGGGGAGAAGGAAGGAAGGAAGGAAGGAAGGGGGAGAAGGAAGGGAGAAAACAAGGAAAGGAGGAAGGAAGGAAGGAAGGAAGGAAGGAAGGAAGGAAGGAAGGAAGGAAATGAGCCTGAAAGAAAGAAAGAAAGAAAGAAAGAAAGAAAGAAAGAAGGATAAATTCCCGTTGATACGTTTTTGTGTAACAAACATGGTGGATCTGAGAGCGAGACAGATTTATAGTTACAAAGATGGAGTTGAATTGGTATTTTTTTATCGTAATTTTTATCGTTATCGGGGTAAATGCCAGAAATGATCGTGATACATTTTTTAGTCCATACCGCCCATCCCTAGCTCATATTTCTGCCCGTAGTGCTGGCTGATTTCTTCATCCAGTGAGGGTTTCTTCTCCTCGTCCCGGCAGGTGTAACGGGTGGACTGGCTGCTCCTCTAGTGGCAGCGGGAGCCGGGGCCGTGCTGGGGGCCGGAGGGGCCGCGGCGCTGGGATCGGCCGCCGGCATCGCCATAATGGCCTCTCTGTTCGGAGCGGCAGGAGCCGGACTGACCGGTACGAGCACCCAATGATAACGTGTGGAAGGAGCTTGTCATCTCCAGAATGTCGACTGAACTTGATGAATAGATGTTTTATTCTACATGTGCAGGGTTTTTTTCTTGTCTTTCAACGCTGTTATTTGCTTTGGCCCTGCAGGATATAAGATGAATAAGTGCGTAGGGGCAATAGAGGAGTTTGAATTCCTCCCACTGAACTCTGGGAAGCATCTTCACCTGACTATCGCGGTCACAGGTTGGCTCTGCAGCGGTAAATACAGTAAGTATAAGTATATTGCTGACACAATAAGAGATATACAACCTGCCAGAGGTCATTTCAGCACAGTTTACATGTAAACAGTTTAAATACAGTCTCAACGACAATCCAGTTCAGTCCAGCTCCTTGTTTTTCAGTTATAAGCTAATTTATTCCATTGGAGTCCAGATTCAAAACTCATGATTAATTGATAATAACAGCCCACCAGTAGTTAAGAAATCCAGCAGATTGAATCGAACCTTCACTTCAGTGCAGCCTATCCATCCTGAGCAAGCACGAGGCGACAGTGGAAACTAAAATAAAAAAGATAACTGGATGAAAAACCATCTGCCTGGGCCAGTTAGAGACCTGAGATGACGGGAAGGAAACCCCAATATCTGCCTCGGAGACACAATAACGGAAAACTATTACCATATTTTCTGGACTATAAGCCGCTACTTTTTTCATCATTTTCAACCGTGCAGCTTATACAAAGGTGCAGCTATTCTGTAGATTTTTCTTCCACCGCTCGGGGCACTCTAACCGGAATTAGAATTAAAACTAAGACAAAATAAATGCACAGAAGAATACGCTACTTCTTCTTTAGCAGATAGAAGTAGGTAGAAGCAGATTTCAAACAGATAAATAGATGAATAAATAGCGGTTATTTTCTCTTGGTTCTGTCCCGTTTTAATCAGCAAAGTTGCTGCCGTGTTAAAAGACACTGTTAGGAAAGATCTATTTAGGTACAAACATGTACATCATTTACAGTAAAATCCTTCTGTACATGTAGTAAATATCTAATCTAACAACATAAATATCTGCGGCTTGCATATCTTTTTAAATAGAGCGGATGCAGCTTGTATATCTTTTTTTATTATTATTTTTTTTTTAAATAGAGCAGATGTGGCTTATAGTCCAGAAAATACATATATATATATAATTTAAAAATGTGAAAACACAACTGAGCAAGCTCACAGTGGCTCTTATTTAGCTGTGTTTATGAAAGAAAAGAAAAAAAAAACAATTTTCTTCACTATTCATATATATTTTCAGTACCAGAATACCATCTAACTGTCCAGTAAACGTAAATATCTAATCTAACAACAGAAATATTTGCGGCTTGCATATCTTTTTTTTTTTTTTTTTAAATAGAGTTGATGCAGCTTATATGCAGGTGCGGCTTATAGTCCAGAAAATACGGTAATTACAATAATCACAATGATGTATACATGTAAGAAGACTAAAGACACCAGGGTGAGAAGGAGCCCAGTGCATCATGGGAGGTCTCCCAGCAGTCTGAGACTCTAGCAGCATTGCTAAAGGGATGCTAAAGGGTTCAAGGCTCTCAGGCCTAACTCAGCTATGAGCATGAGGAAAAATATAAGTTATAATCCTAAGAGAGGAGCCCGATATTTCCCGCTCTAGATTTGGAAACTCTAGAAACCAGAAGGAAGCTGTCTCAGAGTGAATTGCTCTGTTTTAATCCACCAAACAGTTGAACAAGTGAATCAGGAATCTTATTGGGATTCATAGTTTCCATGGTTTTCTCCAGTGAACCGTGGGAGTTATTGAAAAAAAACACAACATATATATTTGACAAAAAATAAGTATGAGGTAAAGCTGAGTTCAGCTTTGCACAGAGTGCTTGAAAACTATAAGAGTATCTGCTTCACTAAAAGAACACACTTGAAGTCCTGCTTTTACATAAAACAATGGATTTCACTTTCCCCACTGAAACATACTCACATGGGAGCTCAGTGGCCCCTTCAGACACAATAGATGCAAAAACACTCATCCTTCAAGTGCGGCTCAGATGTTTCCCAGCGTTAAAACGCCGCTCTGCGTTCCAGGC
This sequence comes from Cololabis saira, assembly GCF_033807715.1. Taxonomy (NCBI): domain Eukaryota; kingdom Metazoa; phylum Chordata; class Actinopteri; order Beloniformes; family Belonidae; genus Cololabis; species Cololabis saira. Next base: position 42,347,135 of record NC_084598.1, read on the forward strand.
TCGTTCCAGGCCCCGTGGTGCAGCCTGGGCGAGTGCGGCGAGCAGTACTGCCTGGTGTGGGAGTCGCGCTTCCTCAGGGATCTGGGCTCGGCCATGACGTCTCTGCTGGACGGGCTGGTCAGCATGGTGGCCCAGGAGGCCCTGAAGTACACCGTCCTCTCAGGTACGAGCTAGCTGTGCATGAAGAAGACTGGGCCAATCCCAATACACCCCCTACCAGAGGTGTCTTCAGTATTCACATTCATTACTCAGGTAGAAGTATAGATACTGGAGTTTAAAAATACTCCTGTAGAAGTGTCAACTCAAGTTTTTTACTCAAGTAAAAGTATAAAAGTACTGGTTTCAAAACTACTTAAAGTATAAAAGTAAAAGTAATGTAAGGGGGGAAAAAGCCTTTGAAAATGAATGTATCTTAGTATAATGCAAATATATTAAAGAACCATATATGTGTACTATTGAGCATTAACATGTGTTTCAGAGAGCAGCAGATATGATGACTAGTTGCCTATAAGTATTGTAATGGTGCAGAAAGTCAAACTTCATGTTCATGTTATCATTTATCCTAACCTTTATTGGAATGTACATCCAAGTTTAGTTGCAGGAATCTGAGGGAACGGATGTAAGAACAAAACTGGACAAGAACATCTGAAACAACCACAACCAAATTCACTCTATCCGGATGGAGCAATTTAACTGGATAGTTTTTATTTAAAGGCCGAAATGAAATAGAGTAACGAGGCTGTTTTTAAAATGTAAGGAGTAAAAAGTACAGGTAATTGCGTGAAAATGTAAGGAGTAAAAGTAAAAAGTCGTCTGAAAAATAATTACTCCAGTGAAGTATAGATAACCAAAATTTGTAGTATTTGTACTTTGTTACTTGACACCTCTGCCCCCTACTTTCTACCACTAGCCATCAAAATGAAGCCACAAGGGTTAGGGCCCTTGTAATGTTCCCTAGGGATTGGGACACCACTTGCTACGTCACTGCGTGGTTTACGTTCGGGTACGTAAGCGACTGTGTAGTTACGTTTGCACAAACGTCACACCATATCAGGAAGCCCAGAGCTAAAAGCTGTTTTAATTTCAGCTGTAGCGCTGTTAATATGCCACTTTATTAAGTTTTAATATTTTTTCAGACGTAAAAGTAACCGTTAAGATCCCCAACCTGGGCTCAGTTTATCCAAATAATGCCTGTTAAGAAATTTGCTCCGATGTGTTCGGGGATGAGAAGAGCCGCCGACGATTTATGGTTCCGCGTTACTCCAACGCAGAGCCTACGCCGTAGGCTCTGCGTTGGAGTAACGCGGAACCATAAATCAGCCTTTATTCTGGCGAGATCTGAGAAAACGAGCAAGCGAGTGATTATGTACATTCAGCGGGTTTCTTTTGTGAAAAGAAACTCATGTTTGAGATGACGACAGCAAGAACTAATATTTAAAAGAGATGGACATCAATTAAGGCTAGAGAAATATGGAATAGTTGTAATAACAACCTAAAAATGTGTAGTTCTATCTTCAAGTTAAAGGAAATGTTTAAAGAAAATACTGTAAATAAATATAAAACAGTATAATTATAAAGTATATTATCTAAAACATTCTAGAATGTGAAACGTCAATTTTATATTTTGTCTTACTTATTTTTGTCTTCTTTATATATTGTTTGTTTCCATGGAGTAAAGTTAATGTCTCATATTTATGCTTATCATAAGAAAAAAGGGTAGGCCCTATAAGCTACGGCTTCTGCCTACACCTTTTCGGCAAAAGAAATGTTTTTGTTTTTTTTACCTTTTCATCTTGTTCTGCAAAAAAGTGTGTACAAGCCGAAATAAAGATTCATAACAATTCACTGAGTGAATATTATAAAAGTAAAATATATATTTCTCGCTACAAATGTAATCAAAACGCATTTTTATGCAGAAACTAACTCAAAATATTGATTTTATTCACTAAAAAATGAGAAATGTCCGCCATGTTTTTTTGTTTGATTCAGTCTGCAAATGATGACGTAAAGCATTCTGGGAAATTTCTCTAGCCCTCGGTCAGCGAGTCAGGTATCTGAAATCCCTAACTTTTAAGGCTAGATTCATACTCACTAACCCTCGTTATGTCCACTAGCCCTACATGCAAAGAGGAATTGGGACAACACTACCCTCACGGGAACGCGCAAAATTTAGGGGTAGGACTGAAAAGTAGGACGAGGGGGGGGATTGGGACTGGCCCTTTGTGAAGAGTTGCTTTGGACCGGTCATTCTGCTAAATCAGGGGTCGGCAACCCGCGGCTCTAGAGCCGCATGCGGCTCTTTAGCGCCGCCCTAGTGGCTCCTGGAGTTTTTTCAAAAACGTTTGACCTTTTTTTTCTGTTTTTTCTTCTTTTTTTCCTTTTTTTTTTCTTTCTTCTATTTTTCCTTTTTTTCTTCCTTTTTCCTTTCCTTTTTAATCTCGACATTTTGATTTTTTTCTCGAAATTTTGACTTTTTTCTCAACATTTCGACTTTTTTCTCGAGATTGTACTTCAACATTAATCTCGATATTTCGACTTTTTTCTCAAAATTTTGACTTTTTTCTCGCCATTTTGACTTTTTTCTCGACATTTCGACTTTTTTATCAAGATTGTACTTCAACATTAATTTCGATATTTCAACTTTTTTCTCGAAATTTTGACTTTTTTCTCGCCATTTTGACTTTTTTCTCGACATTTCGACTTTTTTTATCAAGATTGTACTTCAACATTAATTTCGATATTTCAACTTTTTTCTCGACATTTTGACTTTTTTCTCGACATTTGGACTTTTTTATCAAGATTGTACTTCAACATTAATCTTGACATTTCGACTTTTTTCTCAACATTTCCACTTTTTTCTAGAAGTGCATAATGAAAAAAAAAATCTTCCCCCAGTTATAACTAATATAGAAACATGCAGCATGTGTTGCCTTCATTCTAAGGCTTATATTATATTATTATTATATTATATTTTTGCGGCTCCAGACATATTTGTTTTTTGTGTTTTTGGTCCAATATGGCTCTTTCAACATTTTGGGTTGCTGTGCTAAATAAACATTTCACCGTCTTGTATAACCACAACCCTGTATGTTGTGTTGTGTTTCAGGCATCGTGACGGCTCTGACGTGGCCCGCGTCGCTGCTGGCAGCGGCCAGCGTCATCGACCACCCCTGGTGCGTGTGTCTGAATCGCTCGGCGGAGGTGGGGAAACACCTGGCGCAGGTTTTGAGAAGCAGGCAGCAGGTATTTGCTCTGTTAACACGGACGGGAGTCATTTCTTAGCTGCATTAGAGATAAACAGGAAGTGGGGGAAGAGATGAAGGTTATCTCTGATGGCCGTGTGCGTTTAGCCGTGGTGCCTGTACTGCATTAAAGGCTGTTCCTTTTATTACAGGACTCTCTCAGAAAATTAGAATATTGTGATAAAGTTCTTTATTTTCTGTAATGCAATTAAAAAAAAAACAAAAATGTCATACATTCTGGATTCATTACAAATCAACTGAAATATTGCGAGCCTTTTATTATTTTAATATTGCTGATTATGGCTTACAGTTTAAGATTAAGATTCCCAGAATATTCACATTTTTTGAGATAGGATATTTGAGTTTTATTAAGCTGTAAGACATGATCAGCAATATTAAAATAATAAAAGGCTTGCAATATTTCAGTTGATTTGTAATGAATCCAGAATGTATGACATTTTTGTTTTTTTAAATTGCATTACAGAAAATAAAGAACTTTATCACAATATTCTAATTTTCTGAGACAGTCCTGTATTATTTTTTTTTTAGCTCTTTTCAATTTAAAGCCAGAATAATTAAACAAAACTTAAACAGTGAAATGTCGGAGGGGTTAATTTAGCTCTTTGCAGTAAGTTTCTGCGTGTATTTGCAGGGGAAACGGCCCGTCAGCCTCATAGGTTTCAGTCTCGGGGCCCGAGTGATCTACTACTGTCTGCAGGAGCTCGCCAGCGATCAAGGTGCGTCATCACCTTCAAATACACCTCATTTATGAAGAGGGGATGTTTTAAATGTAGTTTAATCTGTGCTGTTTTGGGCCCTCAGGAAGTGAAGGAGTCGTGCAGGACGTGGTTCTGCTGGGAGCGCCGGTCGACGGCTCTGAGAAGGCCTGGGAGAGGGTGGCCACGGTAGTCGCTGGAAAAATAGTGAATGGATACTGCAGGTAAAGTACTTTACTGTCTTTACTAGGAATGGGCGATATTTTACCGTTCACGAAATACCGTCCAAAAAATTTCTCACGGTAAGAATTTGTTTCTCACGGTAAAAACAATAAATTCCCGTTGATGACGTTTTTGTGTAAAACTGATTTATGGTTCTGTGTTAAATCAACGCACAACGTACGTGAAGGAAGGAAGGAAGGAAGGAAGGAAGGAAGGAAGGAAGGAAGGAAGGAAGGAAGGAAGGAAGGAAGGAAGGAAGGAAGGAAGGAAGGAAGGAAGGAAGGAAGGAAGGAAGGAAGGAAGGAAGGAAGGAAGGAAGGAAGGAAGGAAGGAAGGAAGGAAGGAAGGGAGAAAAGAAGATGGGAAGAAGGAAGGAGAGAGCAGGAGGAAAGAAGGAAGGGAAAAAGAAGGAAGGAAGGAAGGAAGGAAGGAAGGAAGGAAGGAAGGAAGGAAGGAAGGAAGGAAGGAAGGAAGGAAGGAAGGAAGGAAGGAAGGAAGGAAGGAGAGAGCGGAAGGAAGGAAGGAAATGAGCCAGAAAGAAAGAAAGAAAGAAAGAAAGAAAGAAAGAAAGAAAGAAAGAAAGAAAGAAAGAAAGAAAGAAAGAAAGAAAGAAAGAAAGAAAGAAAGAAAGAAAGAAAGAAAGAAAGAAAGAAAGAAAGAAAGAAAGAAAGAAAGAAAACAAGAAAACAAGAAAGAAATAGAAATGAGCCAGAAAGAAAGAAAGAAGGAAGGATAAATTCCTGTTGATACGTTTTTGTCTAACAAACATGGCGGAAGGCGGATCTTTTATCAATCCAATTTAATTGCTGTAGTTTAGTAGCATTTAGTATCTTTTAGAGCAGTGTTTTGGCTCCAAAGACTGAATGTGGTGATAGATTTATAGTTAAAGGTGGAGTTGAATTGGTATTTTTTTTAATGTTATCGGGATAAATGCCAGAAATTATCGTGATACATTTTTTAGTCCATATCGCCCATCCCTAGTCTTTACTTTGTAAACTAGTATTACACCTTCCAGATTTGCATGAATGAAATGAGTTTCTGAACTGAATCCACGGGTCAGGGGAGACTGGCTCCTGGGGTTCTTGTACCGCAGCTCGGCCGCTCAGCTCTCCGTCGCCGGGCTGCAGCCAATCAACATCCAGGATCAACGCATAATCAATGTGGATCTCTCATCTGTGGTGAGTCAGAGTTTATGTTTAAATCTGGATTAGGGAGTAAACTGATGTGCACTGGGTGAATCAGCTGAAGGTCGTGTGACATTTATGGTTTTCACTTTTCTGGAAAATAAATAAATAAATCAGACTTTGCTGCTTGAGATCAATATGACACTAGCTTTGCTTGATTGGAGTTTGGTCCTTGATCAATTTTTGACAACTGATTAAGGAGATTCAGAAAAGTTATGATCAGCTGGATGAAACCAGTTCCTATAATAATCATAATTGTATTGAATTACATTTTAATTGGACTAATATTGGACCAGAAAGAAATAAAACATCCAAATAATTCAATTTTTATTAGTAATTGAATAAGTAAAATAAATTATTTAACAAATATAAGTACAAAGTAAATTGTTTTTATTGTATTCAATGACCAACTTTTCTATATTAAAAATATTAATCTGTAATTTGATGCCGTTAAAACTAAAAAAAAAAGGGGGAGGAAGAAACAAATACCATAAAGTTAACAAAATATTCAAACAACAGTTTTTGTACTGAAATCTTTTCCATGTTAAGTGTTATTAAGAGCAAGTATATGTTAGTATTTTTACTGTAATTTAACATTTAATAAAACTGTTCTGGCTTTTGATGCTAACTTTCTGACCAGCTGAAAAACCAAACACTAGCATTACTAAACTCGTAAAAACAACACTGGAAATAATTTAAATCATGAAAATGTTCACTTTTGAAGATGTTGACGCCACAAGAGTACTTATGTACTAATACTAACCCAATAATCATGACATCAGTTTGAGGGCACATTAAAATAAAACTAAAAGTAGGGATATGGAGAAATGTGTCTTTCAAATAACACATTTTTCCTTACACCCAGAACAGACTAAACTTTTTATTTACTTATTTTTCCTAGCTACCATATTTTTTTTCTCCTACACGAGTTTAGTTGGTTGCAATTTTCCACTTCTCCATTAGATGTTACCACACCAGACCAGATACAGACGAACCAAAGTAAATCCTGTACATAAATACTTAAAATATTTTATAGTTTGATTAGTATTTAGCAGAAATGGCATGTTCCATTCTCTATCAAAACTGAAGAATTTAATTTTAAGAATTCCCCTTCAATGTGACCTGGGGAAGTTTGCAAAGTAATCCCCATAAACTATATTCAATGAAACTCATTTTTTAAAGGTTTTAGACGCGTAAACTTCCTGGTATACAGGACTGTCTCAGAAAATTTGAATATTGTGATTTTCTGTAATGCAATTAAAAAAACAAAAATGTCATACATTCTGGATTCATTACAAATCAACTGAAATATTGCAAGCCTTTTATTATTTTAATATTGCTGATCATGGCTTACAGCTTAAGAAAACTCAAATATCCTATCTCAAAAAATTTGAATATTCTGGAAATATTAATCTTAAACTGTAAACCATAATCAGCAATATTAAAATAATAAAAGGCTTGCAATATTTCAGTTGATTTGTAATGAATCCAGAATGTAGGACATTTTTGTTTTTTTAATTGCATTACAGAAAATAAAGAATTTTATCACAATATTCTAATTTTCTGAGACAGTCCTGTACACTGCAGCTCAGTGCTTTTGTTCAGCCGTTGATATTGTGCAAGTAGCGCTATTTGGTCTGAGTTTAAGTCTTATAACCGAACAAACTGCCCAGAAAAAAGGCGTACATTCATGAGAACCGAACATGTCACAATGAGGTATAGTGTTTGTGGGGCAGCACTAGTCACTTGTTGAATCAGATTTTGAAAGGCATAGTAATGTTTTTTTTTTTATTTATTTATTTTTTTAAATATAAAATTAAAAGTCGCCAGAAAGAAAAGCCCCGGCTGGTTTGTTTTAGTTCACAGCTGTGCCTTTTTATGACAACGTGACCGCTCATTTAGTCAGTCAGTAGTTATCGTAGTTTTCTGGTTAAACCAGGGGTCCGTTTCACAAAGCAGGTTTAGTGAAAACTCTGACTCTGTTAACCCTGAAATGAGGGAAACTCTGAGTTTTCCGTTTCACAAAGGGAAGTAACTCAAACGGAGAAAGAGGAGTAACTCTAGCCTGTTTCACAAAGAGAGGTAACTTAAGCTCTCGGTCAGTTACCGTAGTAACAGACGCTCTGAACCTAACCTGGTCAGTTACCGTAGTAACAGACTCTCTGAACCTAACCTGGTCAGTTACCGTAGTAACAGACACTCTGAACCTAACCTGGTCAGTTACCGTAGTAACAGACTCTCTGAACCTAACCTGGTCAGTTACCGTAGTAACAGACGCTCTGAAACTAACCTGGTCAGTTACCGTAGTAACAGACTCTCTGAACCTAACCTGGTCAGTTACCGTAGTAACAGACTCTCTGAACCTAACCTGGTTACCATGGTAACCTGGTTGGGACCAGGTTTATATCGTGAAACCTGGAGTTTCTCTGCGTCTCCGCCTCTTTCAGAGCCGCACGCACATTTGATTTCCTCATTCATTCAGTCAGCAGGCGAGTTTTGGCAAAGTTCTGCCGTCTGTCATTAAAAACAGAGTCAGTATATATATTAGAAGTCCATTGTCACGAACATGGCATGTCCTTTTGATGAAGACACAATTGATGAAGGTGCAGAATTAATGCGCAGAGAATTAAATATTCGTCGGGAGATGGTTATCAGACCACGTAATACATATACATTACAGTACATAGTCTCATTACAGGCAAAGCAATATATGTTAATCCTTTATTTGTTATAATTTTGATGATTGAATTGTTTAATGATTTCATAATATATTTTCTAATTTTTTGAGATTTTTTATTTGGGGTTTTCATAAACTGTGAGCCATAATCATCAAAATTATAACAAATAAAGGCTTGAAATATCTCACTTTGAATGTAGTGGGAAATAATATATGTTTCACTTTAATTTACTACGAATGAAGTTTTGCAATATATTCAAATTTTCCGACCTCCACCTGTATATTATTACGTAAATAAATAAGAGCATAATATGTGTCTGTATTGGTTCAATACGGAACGCAACTTTTAATTCCCAATTACGGAACAATTCCGTATTTCAAGGGACGGGTGGCAAGCCTGCATAAACCTGTCCAAGCCATCAAGGGGTTCCACAGGATTGCAGGTGAATGATGTAGAGATCTGTTAAATTAATTTTATATTATATTCAATATCAAATTCGCCGTATTCGCGCATAAAAAATCTCTAATTCCATTCGGGTGAAAAAGGACACGGCATGAAGTATGCGGATAAATGTTAAATAAAGTTTAAAAAAAAAAAAGAAAAAGTATATCGCTCTTTTGTTGTCGCTGGTTGCCATGGTGAATCGTTGTTTCAGGGCTCCATTAATGCTGGCTTTTGATAGTTGTAGCGCACGCGCGTAACTCCAGGTAAAACTACTTAGAGTTGAGTAAATTACCTCAAATCCGCTGTTGTTGGGCCGCACCCAGTGATCATGTGGACTTTTATAAATGTATATTTTTGTGATTATGAGGACCTGTAAAACCAGACTTTGCCCCTTCTTCCTGAAGTCCTGCGACCCCCTGCTGCTAACTCCTGGTTATCTCGGCCTGGGTCGAGATAGTCCGTTTACGACCCCCACTGCATGGCCGGAGATCAAAACAAGGACCCAGCAGGGTTTCTGCCAGGGAAAACAGACTTCCTTGGGGTTTTATGACACCTAAGCAGGGGTCGGGACGCAGCGGAGCCCTAAAACCAGGCCTGGACAGACACAAAACCTACCAGCAACCCCCCAGCATGCCTTGCGGGATGGGGCGGCGCCCACAAGCGGCGCGCATCCAATCACAAACGAGGCACCGATGACGTCACCGCAGCGCGCGTAGGATCAAAACCCCTGCCGCTGCTCCTCCTCTTCTCTCTTCTCAACTTCATCTCATCGGCGCTGGATCTTTGGCCAGGCCAAAGCATCCCATCTCCTCTCTCTCCCCCCGGGCTGGGGGGAGGCAGGAGGCCCGCACCGGACCGGGCCCTGCGGGGTCCGGCCATTGAAGCCGCGGTCCCCCGGGAGGCTCCGATTTCTCACTAAACTCTGTTCCTCTTTAAGTTCTGCAGATCCGAGCTTCCGACGCCCACGCGCTCCCGGCAACCAGATCGGGACACAGCTGCGATTGAGTGCTCAGACTGAACCCCCCTCCCCGCTCCGAGCCCCTGTCTGCGAACCGGCGCAGGGATCGGTGACGGACGGCTGGCGTCTCGCCCGGCGTGAGCTCTCCCGGGGCCCGGACGGCCGCGCGTCGGCGACCGGCGCAGAGAGGGAAGCACGGCGGAGAGACCGGTCCCCCCGCCGCGCCTAGGAATGCGTGTGAGCCTCCGTTTTGGTCCGGAACCACGGCCCGGCACGAGGCGGCCCCGCCGCTGTCTAATCCGTTTCAGGGGAAGGGACGGGACGCGATAGCCTGACTGCGAAACCCCAGCAGGACCGCGAACCCAGTCGACAAACCCGCAGGCACCCGATTCCGGATCCCAGAGGAGACGTGAGCCCGCGTAGCAGTGATCAGTAGGATTTAAGAGTGTTCAGAACTGTGTGTGAGATTGTGAGACCTGGGTGTATGAGTTTAACTGGGAGTGTTACAGAGCTAAATCTGTGTTCAGAGCTGAGATTACACCACCATCATTATAAGGACTGTTTTCATTAATTTGTAGTCACTACTTTCTGCTAGTCATTCATGTTTTAAAGCGCTGTTTTCTGCAGTTGATCACGGTTTAACACCGGGATCACCATCCGTTCTAATTGCACGTGGCCAAGAGGGCGCGTCCATCTTTAAAAGACCACAGGAGCCCCGTTTGAACTGTAGATGTTCTGTATCTTCGTTATTATTGCTTGATTTCTTTTCTTCTTCATTCCATGCATTTAACGTTTATGTTTCATTTTATTGATTGTTGTTTTTCTTGTTAGTTAATGGTTTTATAATAATGTCGTGTGCCATCAGATTTATTCGGGTATTTATTTACATCCCTTTTGATACCCGTATGTAAATAAACTCTGATTGATTTCGTTATGAGTGGTTGTTATTTCATGCAAGATTTGGTCACAAATTGATTTGTTTAAGCAGAGCCTAGTGTTCGGACATCACGCCTTCACTGTTATTCTGTAAGATATAGTAAGATTTGCTGTTCTGCAGGATAATTCAAATCATAATGAGACTGATTTTCTGCTGTGTAGTTATCAAATTTCCCCCGGAGTAAGGCATCGGGGGTGGTGCCCCGAGAATGATTATCATTTTGATAATTCAAATTGATAAATAGTCCACTTTATTAATTATTAATAATTCTTTAATAGAATTATCATTAGCCTTCGATAACTGGACAGCCAAGCTACCCGAGACGCACAACACTGTTCTGGAACCGAAAACTCAGAGTTTCCGATCTCAGAGTAGATGAACTAAGAGTTCAGGATTAGACTCAGAGTTTGTTGAACCTGCTTTATGAAACGGACCCCAGGTAGAGATTTCACTATTTACTAAACATTTAAAAAAGAACAGTAAAAAGATGTTAGGTAAAACGTAAGCAGCATACAATATATACTGTACCTGGTAAAAAAAAAAAAAAAAACGATACCTTGAATAATATTTACTCACTTTTACACAATAATACAAATTTAATTAAAAACCAAGACCAAAATATAAACAGAAATATGAGCAGTTTTTGAAATGGTGAATGATACAATCACATCCCTGTTTTTCAGGTGAAAGGTCACTTGGACTACATGCGTCAGATGGACACCATCCTGGTGGCCGTCGGCGTTCCCACCAAAGAAGTTCCTGGTGCTTTCCTGGCCCTGCCTGAGTCTGTAACGGCTACCAAGGAGACGGCGGAGACGCCGGAGACGGCGGACCAAACCACCGAGGAGCAACAAGCGGGCTCGACACAAAGCCCGGCGGAGGAGAAGGCGGAGACTTGTACACACGAAAGCGGAGACGGGGAGGAGATGGGTGACGGGTGGGACATTCCTGATATTTCAGACCTGCTGGACTCGTTAACTGAGACGGAAACAGACGGTCAGATCTCAGTCCAGAACGATGTTTCAGTTAATTCTGAGGACAAATCCACCAGTAATGTCATAGTCTGGGAAGCGGACGTCCGGTGTGAGGACGTGGAGGAGGCGGACGTGTCGTGGAGCTGGGATGAAGCCCACTGGACCACAGAGCAATCAAACCAGTAAAAGCTGCCAAACTTGTACAGATTCTTTCAGGACTGACAAACTGGATGTTTTTTTATTGAAGGAAAATATTAACTTGAATCTGAAAATGATGACGAGACTGCACAAGCATCGGTGCGGTTGCTCCAAGAGAAAAGCTCTTGAGCCAACCGTTTTGTTCTGTAGCTTTTTTTAGGTGTACTAAAGTATTAAATTAATAATAATTTAGATTTTTCAGAAGATGTTTTTTTTATACCAACTGAAAATGTAGTAATTTATTTTTCTAAGCTTGCTGAGATGTGTTATTTGTAATATTTGTGGCTGTCAGGACTAAGTAGTGTAGATGAAATAGTGGATTTATTTTTATCCCTTAGCTTGGTTGCTATGGAATCATCACAGTGGTTTGATTTCCATATGGCTGGAGGCAGCACGGCCAAATCATCTGTTCTTCATCTGTTGTGCGTATAAAAATGTGATCGACCGTTTACTGGACAGTTAGATGGAATTCTGGTACTGAAAATATATATGAATAGTGAAGAAAATTGTTTTTTTTGTCTTCTTTTTTTTCCTAAACAGCTAAATAAGAGCCACTGTGAGCTTGCTCAGTTGTGTTTTTACATTTTTAAATTTTATTTATTTATATATATATATATATATATATATATATATATATATATATATATATATATATATATACACCGTATTTTCTGGACTATAAGCCGCATCCGCTCTATTTTAAAAAAAAATAATAAAAAAAGATTTACAAGCCACATCTGCTCTATTAAAAAAAAATAATTTAAAAAAAGAAATACAAGCCGCATCCGCTCTATTAAAAAAAAAAAAGATATGCAAGCCGCAGATATTGATGTTGTTAGATTAGATATTTACTACATGTACAGAAGGATTTTGAACTGTAAATGATGTACATGTTTGTACCTAAATAGATCTTTCCTAACAGTGTCTTTTAACACGGCAGCAACTTTGCTGATTAAAACGGGACAGAACCAAGAGAAAATCACCGGTATTTTTTTATCTGTTTGAAATCTGCTTCTACCTACTTCTATCTGCTAAAGAAGAAGTAGCGTATTCTTCTTTGCATTTATTTTGTCTTAGGCCACGTTTCCACATAGCCGGGTATTTACAAAAACGGATATTTTCCCCCTCTACGTTTTGAAAAATACCATCATTTCCAGGAACCTGCATAAATAGCTGTTAAGGTGCTATGAGCATCCAAACCTACAGGGGGCAGTGTAACGAGAAGATAAAGTCATGCTAGCCAATCAGAATCCTGGAAAAAAACATCAACAAATGACACGAGTAACTTCCAGTTACTTCCAAGATGAACGAGAGACTTTGGTTTGGAGTGAAAGAGAAGTAGAGTTACTTTTAAGTGTGACGTTAGAATATAAAACAGTTAAAATACAAGAAAATATTGACGGTGGCCAAACTAATTGTAAACACAGGTCGCACTTATGACGCTGCAATGCAAAAACTCAAAATCTTACCAGGAATATTTGTCTTATTTCTAGTTAAAATATCTTATTTTTAGTCAAAAAATCTCATTACACTTAAAACAAGAGTCATCACCAGAAAAATAACTTATTTGACAATTTTCACCTGTTTCAAGTCAATTTTCACTTTCTTCCAGTGATGAGTCTTGTTTTAAGTGTAATGAGATTTGACTAAAAATGAAACATTTTAACTAGAAATAAGACAAATTTTCTTGTTAAGATTTTTAGTGTTTGCAGTGTGGTGACGTTTCTGTCCCATAATGTGACGTTCTGAAGCCTAAATGTCCGTTTCTCTCTGTTGGAGTTTCTGCAAATCTCCACTTTGGCCAGAGTTTTCAGAAATGATCGTTTTTGGTGACTTTGAGCTTCGTTTTCGTGTAAATGAATGGCCAAAACGCATGAAAAACCACCGTTTTTGCTCCGTGTAAACGGGGCCTTAGTTTTGATTCTAATTCCGGTTAGAGCGCCCCGAGCGGTGGAAGAAAAATATACAGAATAGCTGCATCTTTGTATAAGCCGCATGGTTCAAAACCTATGAAAAAAGTAGCGGCTTATAGTCCAGAAAATACGGTATATATTTTTCTTTTTTTTCCAAATTATTTTAAGCCTCCTTACTCGTAAATCATGACTTGTTATGAGTGTGACCACCTACGGTGGCCGAGACCCGCCATTGCTGAAAATAAAAGTAACGCTGCAAACAGAAACAAACACAGCTGCAAATAAAATAAACGCTTAGCAAATAAAATAAACGCTGCAAACAAAAAGAAACGCCGCTGCAAATAAAAGAAACACTGAAAATATAAAGAAACCCTGCTGCAAATAAAATAAAAAAACGACGCAAATAAAAAAGCCAAAACAGAAGTGAATTACTATTTTTTTGCCGATGCACCGGTCACTTATTTTCTCATTCGTTCCTTCTTATTCCTCGCTCTTCTTATTTCTTCCTCTTCACTTACGCCCTCTTCGTCTTCGTCTTCTCCTCTCACGTAAAAAACACCGGTGCATCAGCAAAAATAGTCCCTGGTAATTCACTTCCGTTGTGGCTTTTTTTTATTTGCGCCGTTTTTTTTTTTTATTTGCAGCAGCGTTTCTTTATATTTGCAGCGTTTCTTTTATTTGCAAAGTGTTTATTTTATTTGCAGCAGCGTTTCTTTTTATTTGGACCTCAGTGCTGCTTTTGACACTATAGATCATGGCATTTTACTGCACAGGTTAGCGCATGTTGTTGGGATTAAAGGGACAGCTCTATGTTGGTTTAAATCATATCTATCTGACAGGTTCCAGTTTGTTCATGTACATGAGGTTTCTTCAGAACAGTCAAGGGTCTGTTATGGTGTTCCGCAGGGTTCAGTGCTAGGGCCAATCTTGTTCAGTTTATACATGCAGCCGTTGGGAAGTATAATCCAGAATCACGGCATACACTTTCATTGCTATGCTGATGATACGCAGCTCTATTTGTCTATGAAGCCGGATGAAACAGAACCGTTAGTTAAACTTCAGGCATGTCTTAGGGACACAAAGGACTGGATGTCCAGAAATTTCTTGCTTCTAAATTCAGATAAAACAGAGGTTATCATTCTTGGTCCAGAGCATTTTAGGAAGGGATTAGATGGTGTTGCGATGGCTTCCAGTGCGACTGTGAGAAACCTTGGTGTTATTTTCGATCAGGATTTGTCGTTTAAACCATATGTCAATCAGGTTTGTAAAATAGCATTTTTCCATCTCCGTAATATTGCAAAAATTAGGAAAATCCTCTCGCAGAGTGATGCAGAAAAACTAGTTCATGCGTTTGTATCTTCTAGACTGGATTACTGTAATGTGTTATTAGCAGGATGTCCAAGTAATTTGCTGAATCGGCTCCAGCTGATCCAGAATGCAGCAGCACGAGTACTGACAGGAATCACCAGGAGAGACCACGTCTCTCCAGTGTTAGCGTCGCTCCATTGGCTACCTGTAAAATTCAGAATCCAATTTAAAATTTTATTACTTGCGTATAAAGCCCAAAACGGCTTAGCTCCGCATTTTTTGCAAGACCTGATAGTGCCTTATGTTCCTGGCAGAGCTCTCCGTTCTCAGAGTGCAGGTTTACTCGTAGTTCCTAGAGTATCTAAATGTAGATTTGGAGGGCTGGCGTTCTGCTACCAGGCACCATTACTATGGAACCAACTTCCAATCTGGGTTAAGGAGGCTGACACCACCCCCACCTTTAAAACTAAACTTAAAACATTTCTGTTTAGTAAAGCCTATAGTTAGTGTTTAGTAAACCTCTAGCTGGTGTTGGTAAATCTCTAGGTAGTGTAAACTTTAGTGTGTCAGAGTCGCTCCTGTAGTTTCTTGTGCTGGCCCCCCCTTCTCCTCCCTTTTCTCTCTTTTGTCCATGTTGCAGCATCCTCTGCCGGACACCGGAACCTGCAGCGTGGGAGGGAGAGGGGCAGGGTAACGGCCCCTTTTGGGCGGGGGAGACGGTTCGTCCCTCAAGACTCCTCTCCCTGGCCCTGCCCCTTTTCAACCTTTCCCCGACCCTGCACCCCAACCTGGGACTGGCTGATTGGGCCGGAGCTTCGGGAGCTGCGTGCTGGCCTGCGGTCCCCACCCCCGGTCGTCCCGCTGCTGCTTCCACCTGCCTGCTGTGCTGTTGATGTCCCCGACCCCCAGTCTGGCCCTCGGCAGGAGGGTCCCCCCTTACGAGCCTGGTCCTGCTCAAGGTTTCTTCCCTCCTAAAGGGGAGTTTTTCTTGCCACTGTTTGGCTTAAGGTTTTTCTCCCACTAGGGGAGTTTTTACCTGCCATTGTTTATGTAATAACTGCTTGGGGGTTCATGTTCATGTTCTGGATCTCTGGAAAGCGTCTAGAGACAACTTTTGTTGTATTAGACGCTATATAAATACAATTGAATTGAATTGAATATTTGCAGTGTTTCTTTCATTTTTAGCAATGGCGGGTCTCGGCCACCGTAACCACCTGCCGTGAATCAGTGAATTAAACCTAACTTATTACCGGGCTTCACATCCATAAGTACTCAGTCCAGGGACTGGACCTGGTTGGGCAGGAGCAGCGGCAGCTCCCTCCCAGCGAGCTCGGCGTCCAGCAGGTTGACGGCGTCGGTGGCCGTGGCGGGCGGCTGCGTGGGGTCGGAGGGCAGAGGCGACGGCGGGCCGCTGGCCACGTTGGGATCTCCAGAGTTGCGTAGAGAGATGGAGAGGGCCGGCGAGGGTCGCCTGGGCGACTGGGAGGAGCAGCAGGGGAACACCTTGGCCAGAGCTCGTTTGAAGTCCCTCATGAACAGCGGGTAGATGATGGGGTTCATCGTGCTGTTGCAGTAACCCAGCCACGTAATGGCGTCGAAGAGCGCCAGGGGAACGCACTCGCACACCGCCTGGATGACGAGAGGGAAAAGTAAAGCATGATAATTACAGGTCAAATGGTTTCTTAGAAAATAAACACAAAACGGGTAGAAGTACAGAAAATATGAAAGTCGAAGAACAAAAAAAAACTTCTGATGACGGGTAAAGCTCAATTCTAGAGCTTACAGGACTGTCTCAGAAAATTAGAATATTGTGATAAAGTTCTTTATTTTCTGTAATGCAATTTAAAAAAAAAAAAAAAAAAAAAAAAAAAAAGTCATACATTCTGGATTCATTACAAATCAACTGAAATATTGCAAGCCTTTTATTATTTTAATATTGCTGATCATGGTTTACAGTTTAAGAAAACTCAAATATCCTAACTAAAAAAAATAGAATATTCTGGGAATCTTAATCTTAAACTGTAAACCATGATCAGTAATATTAAAATAATAAAAGGCTTGTAATATTTCAGTTGATTTTTAATGAATCCAGAATGTATGACATTTTAGTTTTTTTAATTGCATTACAGAAAATAAAGAACTTTATCACAATATTCAAATTTTATGAGACAGTCCTGTAAAAGGGAAATAAACAAGCTTTCCAATGGTATAAGATGTATTTCCCAACAAAGTTACAACAACAAAGAAAATGTTGTGAAATGAATGTGTGAAAATATATGTGTGTGTATATTTTTTTGGTGTTCAAGGTTCAAAGAACTGCAATTGTGAAATAAATTGCACTGCCGTCAGCCAATCAGATTGCATAGATTGACAGTAATTATCAAATGGATGTAGAAAACAACCACAACCATGTTGTCATAATAGTAGCTGCAGAGTCAATCAGACTATTTTTTAAATCTGTCAAAGTGTCCGTTTTATGTGATTTAAAAAATTAATAATATTAATCCAGTTGCAACTGAACTTTTTGTTGTTCAGTTTGGTCTGAAATTGTAATTTCAGACCAAAATTGCACAAAACAAAGTTCAATTACCTTTTAATGGTATCCATTTGTAAATAAAACAGCAGTAATTAGTCAAAATAGACATTTTGGGAAGAAAGTTTAGCATATATTGTCTTTGAAATAACTTATTTCCCGTCTTCCTGTTATTTTTCTGCAGTCTGTTCGGTCAATACAACAGAGTCCTGACATTTGATAAGCTGTTTTAGTTTAGTCGGTTGTGATTGGCCCAAAGAAAGACACGATTTGGAGTTAACAATAGTGCAATTCAGGAAGATATTGCAGCTCTGTGAGCCAGTCAGATTGCACATAGTCACTTTAAAATGGATATATAATACGTAAAAAAATGTCTCCAGCAAATACGGCTGACAGCTCCAGCACTCTGGAGTTATGTGAACAGTAAAACGGATAAACACAACTAAGTACAGTATGAACACACACATGCTGAACGTACTTAATAAATGCAAATGAAGGTGGCCAGAAAGCTCAGTGCTGGATTTTGCAATTCAAATGAGAGTCGTCATAATTCTGGTCCCTGATTTTTCTCAGGAAAGTTAAACCTAAATTTCATTGTAAAAACTGAAAGCAGAATGACGAGTGTTTTTAAAAACCTTGTCATGGTTTGTTTACCGCATCACATTCTCTCCTCTTTGAATCAGAATTCAGAAAATGAAGAAAGCAGTTGTTTTTTGTGTTGAAAGGAAAATATTTTTCCTTTATTGCTTGATGCTGAATTTCAGCAGCTCCACTGTTTGTTCCCTTCCTTCATTCTGTTTTCCCTTCCTTCCTTCCTTCCTTCCTTCCTTCCTTCCTTCCTTCCTTCTTTCCTCCCTTCCTTCCTTCTATTTTCACTTCCGTCCTTCTTTCCTCCATTCTCCTTCTTTTGCTCCCTTCCTTCCTTTTTCCTTCCTTCTTTCTCCCTTCTTTTCTTCCTTCCTTCCTTCCTTCCTTCCTTCCTTCCTTCCTTCCTTCCTTCCTTCCTTCCTTCCTTCCTTCCTTCCTTCCTTCCTTCTTTTCTCCCTTCCTTCCTCATGTCATTCCTTCCTTCCTTCCTCCCTCCCTTCCTCCCTCCCTTCCTTCCTTGACCCAAAGACAGCACGAGGGTTAATGGTGTTTAATGGCGTTTTTGAGCTTGTGTGGAGATTTCCATTTAAAAAAAGATGCTTGTTCCCCCAAAAAAGAGAGATTTTCTCTCTAAAAACTTACAAATTTATTTTATTACATATTATTTAACATCAATATCTTCTATCTGACTGTTAATAACTCTGATCTTGGGGAGGGTTGGTTTAGAGAGCGAGTATGAAGGAGGAGACAGCTGTTGGAGTAGAACATCCAATACTATCAAGATGAGATGAGGAGGTGGGAAAGAGACAGGACGGGGGGGTGCGTTTCACACACCACATTGAGTGTGAAAAGAAAGGAGAGAGCGCACACACACAGTCAAGTTTCTGTGCTCTATGTTAAGAAGGAGGAAGAAAAAGAAGAAGAGATATCAGTGGGCGCAGATGGGAAGTCAGAATGACTCCATCATTGAAAGCCTGAAAAACAAGCGTCATTCCCAATTTAGATGAAGCTGTTTCTCATTTAGTCTCGATGGGGTATTTCATGGCTTTGCTTGTTTGTTCAAGTCCAATCAAACCGAAATTAACATCCATTCGAATAACATTAGTAACCGAAATGGTAATTATGTATTAAATAGGTTGTTTTCTGGGCTTCAGAATGAGTCAGACACAACGCTGAAATGCCAATCCTCATTAAATTAGCAAGACTGTGAAGGCAAGCTTGGCAGTGCAAAAATAGATAAGTATCCAAGCGTTCTTTTTCCCTGTCTCTCTCTCTTTAGTCCTTTCACATTTACTTCTCACTTTTTTTTAAATGCCTGCGGCACCTATTAATATGTGAGAATCACATTCAAATATGGGCGCTATTCCACCAGCGTGGTCCAAATGTTCATAACGAAGACATAACAGTCACAAGAACGCACAAAAGAAAACTATGCAGACCTCAGTTTGATTGTAGTAAGTTACACAAGATTTACCTGTGCAATTATTTTATCAAGGGACTCATTTCTGTGTTGCAGCCAGCCGTTTTCTCCTTTCCTTCCTTCTTTTCTCCCCTCGTAAATTCTTTCCTTGTTTTCTCCTTTCCTTCCTTCATTCTTTTTTCCCTTCTTTCCTTCCTTCCTTCCTTCCTTCCTTCCTTCCTTCCTTCCTTCCTTCCTTCCTTCCTTCCTTCTTTTTTCCTTCCTTTCTTTTTCCCTTCCTTCCTTCCTTTTTTCCTTCCTTCCTCCCTTATTTCCTTCCTTCTTTCCGTTCCTTCCTTCTTTCCTCCCTTCTTTCCTCCCTTCTTTCCTTCCTTCCTTCTTTTCTCCCTTCCTTCCTTCCTTCCTTTTTCCCTTCCTTCCTCCCTTATTTCCTTCCTTCTTTCCCTTCCTTCCTTCTTTCCTCCCTTCTTTCCTTCCTTCTTTCCTTCCTTCCTTCTTTTCTCCATTCCTTCCTTCTTTTCTCCCTTCCTTCCTTCTTTTCTCCCTTCCTTCCTTCCTCCCTTATTTCCTTCCTTCTTTCCCTTCCTTCCTTCTTTCCTCCCTTCTTTCCTTCCTTCTTTCCTTCCTTCCTTCTTTTCTCCATTCCTTCCTCCCTTCCTTCTTTTCTCCCTTCCTTCCTTCCTTCCTTCCTTTTTCCCTTCCTTCCTCCCTTATTTCCTTCCTTCTTTCCCTTCCTTCCTTCTTTCCTCCCTTCTTTCCTTCCTTCCTTCTTTTCTCCCTTCCTTCCTTCTTTTCTCCCTTCCTTCCTTCCTTCCTTCTTTTCTCCCTTCCTTCCTTCCTTCCTTCTTTTCTCCCTTCCTTCCTTCCTTCCTTTTTCCCTTCCTTCCTCCCTTATTTCCTTCCTTCTTTCCCTTCCTTCCTTCTTTCCTCCCTTCTTTCCTTCCTTCCTTCTTTCCATTCCTTCCTTCTTTCCTTCCTTCCTTCCTTCTTTTCTCCATTCCTTCCTTCTTTTCTCCATTCCTTCCTTCTTTTCTCCCTTCCTTCCTTCCTTCCTTCCTTCCTTCCTTCCTTCCTTCCTTCCTTCCTTCCTTCCTTCCTTCCTTCCTTCCTTCCTTCCTTCCTTCCTTCCTTCCTTCCTTCCTCCCTTCTTTCTTTTTTCACTTCCTTCCTTCCTTTTCCTTTCCTTTCCTTCCTTCTTTCCTCCCTTCTTTTCCTTCCTTCCTTCATCTATGCAGACTTCAGTTTGATTGTAGTAAGTCACAAGATTTACCTGTGCAATTATTTTATCAAGGGACTTATTTCTGTGTTGCAGCCGGCCGCTGCTGCCGCTACTAACCTGAGCCATGTTGGTGATGAAAAAGGGTAACCAAGCACTGAAGAAGAGTCCCAAAAGCACTCCCAGAGTGAGACTGGCCTTGAGCGCCCTCCGGCCCTGCTTGTGAGCCAAGCGGCGCTCACTGTTTACCGACGGCTGCGGACAGAAAACATCAATAAGGTAAAGTTACTCAAAGACACAATGCAAATGCCTTGCATGAATAAAAAATACCACTTGATGGCCTTTCACAACAAGACAAGGCAAGTTTATTTGTACAGCACGATTCAACACAAGGTAATTCCAAGTGCTTTACATTAACATTAAAAGCGGCAAGACACAATTAAACAGTAAATAACAAATAAAATGATATGAAAAGATGTAAAATAATTAAAAAAAAAAACAAAAAGCTAAAAAAAACTGACCTAATTCTCCTGTTCCTTCTTTCCTCCTGCTCTCTCCTTCCTTCCTTCTTTCTTTTCTCCTTTCATTCCTTCTTTTCTCCATTCATTCATTCCTTCCTTCCTTTCTTCTTTTTTCCTTTCCTTCCTTCTTTTCTCCCTTCCTTCCTTCTTTTCTACCTTCCTTCCTTCTTTTCTACCTTCCTTCCTTCTTTCCTCCCTTCCTTCCTTCTTTCCTTCCTTCCTTCTTTTCTCCCTTCCTTCCTTCCTTCCTTCCTTCCTTCCTTCCTTCCTTCCTTCCTTCCTTCCTTCCTTCCTTCCTTCCTTCCTTCCTTCCTTCCTTCCTTCCTTCCTTCCTTCCTTCCTTTCTTCAAGGCAAGTTTATTTATATAGCACAATTCAACACAAGGTAATTCAAAGTGCTTTACATCAACATTAAAAGCGGCAAGACATAATTAGACAGTAAATAACAAATAAAATGAAATGAAAAGAGGTAATAATAAATAATTAAAAAAAAAAGAAAACAACATTCAGGGATTAAAAGATGTGGAGAGTCAACGGCGTGGAGGCCTTGAGGAAGAGACTTCCGGTGTCCGACATGTTTTTGATATTTCTTTGCATCAACACACCTGATTCGAGTCAGTGACTACGTTTACATGCAGTCAAAATACGGGTTATTGCTAATATTCCGAAGAATTCCGAAGAAATTCAGAATATTCCGTTTCCATGCGTGAGAAAACAGGGTTATCCCTGTTTACATGGTAATTAATCATTTGGGATATCTGGATCAAACCAGCGACGCACGGAGAACGTGATGACGCAATTACCGTCATTTCCGCTTCTTCTTCCTGTATCCAAATCCAAAACAAATGCTGCTTCACGCAACTTTTCTCTCACCTTCTTGTAAATCTTCTATCCCAGTACTTTCTACCGTCTACAAATGCAGAAATGTTCATATCCTTCATTACATTTATGAAGTGATTAGTCTCCTCCTGGTCTTGGTTTCTCCGTGTTTATAAGAACTTCCTGGACTCAAAAGACCAGGATTCCTTGTGAACAGAGCATGTGCAGAAAATAAATTCATGTTCTGTTTGATGGGGATATTCTGTTTGGCGTTTACATGACTGAATATTCGGGTTTTAAAAGGAGTAACCCAGGGGTCATATTGGGGTTTTTAAAAACCTGAATATGAGCAAATTCCGGTTATTCAAAGGGGTTATTGGTGTTTACATGACCGTGCAAATTCGGGTTATTGCTAATATTCGGGTTTTAAAAGGGTTATTGATGCATGGAAACGCAGTCTCTGATCGTCATCAAGACCTTGACAAGTCCATTAATGACAGTTATTTGTATCAGGGTAACTTTATACAGTTTAAAAACACATACAAGAAAGCAATTCTTGACAAGTATAAAAATGGGGACGTCTAAAGAACTCAATTTGCCTTCCATACGTATTTCTTTGATTGTTATTTTGTTCCTTGTGGGATGGATCATATACGATACAAATATAACTGCATTCATGGCTGGTCACGGATCATCGTAGAGGTGACTGGGAGACAGAGTCCACAGCAGAACACTGCAACAGGTTTCTTGCATTTTTCAAGGATAAGATCAATTCAATCCGGTCTCAGCTCGCAGGCTCCTCAGCACCATTTCTGCCACCTGCCTGCTCTCAACCTGCACCCTTTTGCACCTTTGCTCCTGTCACACAGACCGAAGTTGAGAGTCACATCAAAACAATGAAACCATCCACCTCCACTATGGATCAGATTCCTACAACACTCATCAAATCCAACCTGTCTGTTATGGCCCTTTTGCACTAGGACTTACTCGGCCCGACTCGGCTCGTCACGCCTCTACCCGTTTTGTCCCTGTTTGTTTTTCCACAGCCAGGGGAGAAGTGGGCAGGTTGGGGTGAAGCTGCTGTGACGTACTCGATTGCGCAACCGCTTTGTTCATGACGGCGCTGATCAGAAATCTGCTGGAGCCACGAGCGGCTGAGAGTAAAACAGCCCGTCTACATCCCTTTTTTAATTCTCTCCTCAGCCACCAGGTTTATGAACATCTGCACCTCAGAGTTGGATCACCAAACAGACGTTTTGCGCTTTATAATAAAATCGCCGCGAGTCGCGCTCGCGCTGACTCCCGCTTCCTGATTCAAACGTCTGACGGCCCCACGACCAATCAGTGGCACGGAGGGTGGTGACGTCAGAAATAATCCCGGCTCAGCCCGGATAGAACTTCGCCAGAATGGTTACAGAAATAGTATCTGCTTGGAGCGGCTCTACCCGTCTCAGCCCCTAGTGCAAAAGCGCAAGACGGGGCCGTGGTGGGTAGAACCGAGCTGAGGTGGTACTAGTGCGAAAGGGCCATTATAAGCCCTCTTATCACACAAATAATAAACCACTCGTTAAACTCCGGCCATGTCCCGCCGTCACTCAAGACTGCCATTATCAAGCCCCTTCTGAAAAAACCCAGCCTCGACCCAGAATGTCTTTCCAACTACCGGCCCATTTCCCATCTTCCATTTCTGTCCAAGGTGCTTGAAAAAGCTGTTGCCACACAACTACAGGAACATCTTCAACAACATTCTCTATTTGAAATTTTCCAATCTGGTTTCCGTACTGCCATTAGTACAGAGACAGGCTCATCCTCCTCGACCTTTCAGCAGCCTTTGATACCGTTGACCACCATATCCTCCTAAGCCGTCTGCACACCGACATTGGTCTCCATCACTCCACACTGGACTGGTTCACCTCCTACCTTGCTGACAGGACAGAGTATGTCAGCTTGGGATCTTCCAAGTCCCAAACAGCCCCTGTTACGTGTGGTGTCCCCCAAGGTTCTGTCCTAGGACCTCTCCTTTTTATCCTGTACATGCTGCCCGTGGGTCGTGTCATCAGCCGGCACGGAGTCTCTTTTCACTGCTATACCGATGACACTCAGCTGTACCTCCGGACTGACCCCAACCTACGTTCCACCCCAGTCCTCTCATCACCACCCACTCAAGCCCTTTCCAACTGCCTGGAGGAGATTAGGGCGTGGAACTTGCTCCAACTCAACAGTTCCAAAACCGAAGCCATACAAATTGGCACCCCTCACCAGGTCCAGTCATCCCCCATAACCACCATCTCCTTCTCCGGTCAAGACATCCCCCTCTCCACCTCTGTTACAAACCTCGGTGTGAAGCTGGACCCACAACTCACCTTCGTAAACCACATCAAACATCTGTACAAAACTTGCTTCTTCCACATAAAGAACCTATCTAAACTCCGCCCCTTCCTCACTTTATCCGATGCAGAAAAACTCGTCCACGCCCTGATCTCCTCCAGACTTGACTACTGTAACAGCCTGCTCATCGGTATCCCCAACAAACACCTCCGGAAACTTAAACTCATTCAGAACTGTGCTGCCCGAACGCTGATGAAAACTCGCAAATACGACCGTCGAATATCACCCCTATTCTCCAGAACCTACACTGGCTTCCCAGAACCTCAAGAATCCAATACAAGATCACCCTCATCACCCACCTATGCATCTACAGCAATGACCTCATCACCACCTCTGCATCTACAGCATTGCCCCTCAATACCTCCAAGACCTCCTGCCCCCTCACTCATCCACCTGTAACCTCCTCTGTCAGGACCTCCGCTCCATGGGTGACCGAGCTTTCTGCTTCGCTGCCCACACATCTGGAACTCCCTCCCTGAACCTCCACATCTGGAACTCCCTCCCTGAACACCCACATCTGGAACTCCCTCCCTGAACACCCACATCTGGAACTCCCTCCCTGAACACCCACATCTGGAACTCCCTCCCTGAACCCCCCACATCTGGAACTCCCTCCCTGAACACGCACATCTGGAACTCCCTCAATGAACACCCACATCTGGAACTCTCTCCCTGAACAGCTACATCTGGAACTCCCTCCCTGAACACCTACGTCAACCCCAGTCTGTGGACACCTTTAAAAAGGGGCTTAAAACTTTCCTGTTCAGGAAGGCTTTCCCTGGTCTTTTTTAGATGTTTTTATTATTTTTATGCTTTTTTTACTTCTAGTCTTTTATGTGTCTTGATTTTTTTTCTCCCCTTGTTTATGTAAGCACTTTGAGATTATTCATGAAAGGTGCTCTACAAATAAAATGTATTATTATTATTATTATTGGATTTTTGAATTTAGGATATTGTAGGAGACCGGTTTAATTATGCCTTGATCTTGTTTATTGGTTGTTTGTGTTGTATTTATTTTTTGTTATTTTGTCTTTTCTTTTCTTTTCTTTTCATTTTTAAAGTTTTATATGGCATATATGATATGATATTGTGAGGATGGGACAGGACTAAATAAGCATTCTGCTTCCTCTTGTTCCCTCTCGAACACATTGTTTTGCTGTGTTTTATTTTTGCATGAGACTGTTAAACTGTTTTGCTTTTTTAAAAATATTTTGATGCTTTTAATTTGATGGGTTGTGTTGTGTTCGAGACAAAGCCAAGCAGAGCAAACATCTGAGGGGCTGAGGAAGATCTGGAGTGTCATGAGGAGCCAGATGAGCTGCTTATGGATGTGTGGGGTGTGATGTGCTCTGAAGAAGAAGAAGACCTGGAGATGATGCGAGCAGCTGAACTCTGAGCGACCTGGAGCTCATGAAGAGACTAGTAATCGATGAGGGAAGTGACTACGAACATGAACAAGAGCTGCAGCGCTGGTGGAGACGGACGATGTTGCAGGGGTGGAAGTAAGAATGAGTAATGTGAGCGGTCCTTCCTTCTTTTCTCCCTTATTTCCTCCCTTCCTTCCTTCCTTCCTTCCTTCCTTCCTTCCTTCCTTCCTTCCTTCCTTCCTTCCTTCCTTCCTTCCTTCCTTCCTTCCTTCCTTCCTTCCTTCCTTCCTTCCTTCCTCCCTCCCTTCCTCCCTCCCTCCCTCCCTCCCTCCCTTCCTTCCTTCCTTCCTTCCTTCCTTCCTTCCTTCCTTTCTCCCTTCCTTCCTTCTTTTCTCCCTTATTTCCTCCCTTCCTTCCTTCCTTCCTTCCTTCCTTCCTTCCTCCCTCCCTCCCTCCCTCCCTCCCTTCCTTCCTCCCTTCCTTCCTTCCTTCCTTTTTCCTTTCCTTCCTTCTTTCCTAACTTCCTTCCTTCTTTCCTCCCTTCCTTCCTTCCTTCCTTCTTTTCTCCCTTCCTTCCTTCTTTTCTCCCTTCCTTCCTTCTTTTCTCCCTTCCTTCCTTCCTTCCTTCCTTCCTTCCTTCCTTCCTTCCTTCCTTCCTTCTTTTCTCCCTTCCTTCCTTCCTTCCTTCTTTTCTCCCTTCCTTCCTTCTTTCCTTCCTTCTTTTCTCCCTTCCTTCCTTCCTTCCTTCCTTCCTTCCTTCCTTCCTTCCTTCCTTCCTCCCTCCCTCCCTCCCTCCCTCCCTCCCTCCCTCCCTCCCTCCCTTCCTTCCTTCCTTCCTTCCTTTCTCCCTTCCTTCCTTCTTTTCTCCCTTATTTCCTCCCTTCCTTCCTTCCTTCCTTCCTTCCTTCCTTCCTTCCTTCCTTCCTTCCTTCCTCCCTCCCTCCCTCCCTCCCTCCCTTCCTTCCTCCCTTCCTTCCTTCCTTCCTTTTTCCTTTCCTTCCTTCTTTCCTAACTTCCTTCCTTCTTTCCTCCCTCCCTTCCTTCCTTCCTTCCTTCTTTTCTCCCTTCCTTCCTTCTTTTCTCCCTTCCTTCCTTCTTTTCTCCCTTCCTTCCTTCCTTCCTTCCTTCCTTCCTTCCTTCCTTCCTTCCTTCCTTCCTTCCTTCCTTCCTTCCTTCCTTCCTTCCTTCCTTCCTTTCTCCCTTCCTTCCTTCCTTCCTTCTTTTCTCCCTTCCTTCCTTCTTTCCTTCCTTCTTTTCTCCCTTCCTTCCTTCCTTCCTTCCTTCCTTCCTTCCTTCCTTCCTCCCTCCCTTCCTCCCTCCCTCCCTCCCTCCCTCCCTTCCTTCCTTCCTTCCTTCCTTCCTTCCTTCCTTCCTTTCTCCCTTCCTTCCTTCTTTTCTCCCTTATTTCCTCCCTTCCTTCCTTCCTTCCTTCCTTCCTTCCTTCCTTCCTCCCTCCCTCCCTCCCTCCCTCCCTCCCTTCCTTCCTCCCTTCCTTCCTTCCTTCCTTTTTCCTTTCCTTCCTTCTTTCCTAACTTCCTTCCTTCTTTCCTCCCTTCCTTCCTTCCTTCCTTCTTTTCTCCCTTCCTTCCTTCTTTTCTCCCTTCCTTCCTTCTTTTCTCCCTTCCTTCCTTCCTTCCTTCCTTCCTTCCTTCCTTCCTTCCTTCCTTCCTTCTTTTCTCCCTTCCTTCCTTCCTTCCTTCTTTTCTCCCTTCCTTCCTTCTTTCCTCCCTTCTTTTCTCCCTTCCTTCCTTCCTTCCTTCCTTCCTTCCTTCCTTCCTTCCTTCCTTCCTTCCTGCCTTCCTTCCTTCCTTCCTTCCTTCCTTCCTTCCTTCCTTCCTTCTTTTCTCCCTTCCTTCCTTCTTTTCTCCCTTCCTTCCTTCCTTCCTTCCTTCCTTCCTTCTTTTCTCTTCCTTCCTTCCTTCCTTCCTTCCTTCCTTCCTTCCTTCCTTCCTTCCTTCCTTCCTTCCTTCCTTCCTTCCTTCCTTCCTTCCTTCCTTCCTTCCTTCCTTCCTTCCTTGCCCCAAAGACAGCACAAGGGTTAATGGTATTTAATGGCGTTTTTGAGCTTGTGGGGAGATTTTCATTTAAAAAAGGATGCTTGTTCCCCCAAAAAAGAGATTTTCTCTCTTAAAACTTACCATTTATTTTATTACATATTATTTAACAGACGGTCGATGTTGCAGGGGTGGAAGTAAGCATGAGTAATAATGTGAGCGGTGAGACATTCAAGGATGACACCTAGACTCTTATCATGACTTCCTCCACATTAATAATTCATATGAATCTGTTAAGCTGATGGGGTTTTTTTTGTTGGAAATGATTCATTATTTTGTAAAATGAGTCCATTCACTTTCTCACTGACTCTTAAACTAAAGGATTACGGTAATGCAAATCTAGTTGTTAAAGTCGGACAAAACTAATGTTTAATGGGCTAAATCTGGACGATGTCTGATGGGATAATCAAAGACCAATGTTAAGAATCATAAATATACATAGAAGGATGGGAATTGATAAGATTTTTCCAATTCCGATTACATTTTCGATTCTTTATCGATTCTCATTTGGAAAAAAGGAGAACAAACAGGTTGATTAGCATCAACTTTGTTTTATATCTTTGAACAAAAAAATACAAGTGAGGTCTTAAGATGCCCCCAGGCTCCTCGATGGTGCCAGGAAAAAATACTTGTTTTGAAAATAAATATAAAATAATAATAAAAAAAAATATTCTTCTCTAGAAATTAACTAAATACTGTCAAGCCTTTGTCAGGCTGGTGTGGTGAGGACCCAGATGCAGGAGAGAGAGGGAGGCCGGAGGCAGGAGTTCTCAAAAAACATAAGATTTATTCCCAAAGAAGCAAGAGGCAAAAATAAAGCGCTGCTTGGCAGGATCAAAAACTAACACAGGAACAGGGATCAAAACTGGAGCAAAAACAGGAAACATGGAGGGAAGAACAGTACGGACCGACAGGGAACAAGGGAATGACAAGACCAGATATACACAGGGGATAACGAGACACGACGAGACACAGGTGCAGACAATCAGGGCAGATGGGACACAGGCGGGGCAAAACAGAAACTCAAAGAGGGGGAGGGAAGTGTCAAACCCTGACAAAAACAACAAATTATTCTGTGGCAATTACACAAGAATGTCCAGTGACATGTTCAACATGTTTTTTCTAATAGAAACAGAGTCTTTCTCTTGCTCCACCACCGTAGGGTGGCGACTATTGCAAGTTCAAGTTGTCATCCTTTTTGGTAAAATGTAATCAAAATTTTGATCGTTTATAGTGCTTTGTCGCCATGTTTTGCTGTTGGGCACGAATGCGCACGTGCGTGGTGACGTCATTCGCGCCCAGTGCAATCGATAAGGGAATCGTTTGCAAAAAAGGCAAACGATTCCAAGGAATTGAAACACTGGGAACCGGTTCTCAACAAGAACCGGTTTTCAATTCCCATCCCTAAATACCGTATTTTCCGCACTATAAGGCGCACCTAAAAGCCTTTAATTTTCTCAAAAACCGGCAGTGCGCCTCATATATGATCATTACGGTAATTTCTGTTACTGTAGTCAGGGGGATTGTGGGTAATGTAGTTGGTGTTGCCGAAGTAATGGCGCTAAAAACGTCAGGAATCGTCACAGACGTTAAAGACAACAGCAGCGACGCTGACTCGCATAATGGCGACTTTGACGAGACGGAGCAAAGCTGGTTTTTATTTTGTTAATAAAGTTTGATATACGGTACTTTTCTTCTTGTTTTTTTTCGCATTTGCTGTAGGATTTTGTAGCATTTCCTGTAGCAGCTCCATCAGGTAGATACGTAACTCAACCCCAGCCACTATAGTACGGTATTTTACCAGATATTTAGTGCGCCTTATAATGTGGTGCGCCTTATATATGGAAAAAATTTAAAATATGTCATTCATTGAAGGTGCGCCTTATAGTGCGGAAAAAACGGTAAATTTGTAAAGTGTTTAAAGGCAATTGGCTCAGTATTTATGTTCTTCCCACCGTACAGTAGGGATGGGCGGTATAGACAAAAAAATGTATCATGATAATTTCTGGCATTTATCCCGATAACGATAAAAATGACGATTAAAAAAATACAAATTCAACTCCATCTTTGTAACTATAAATCTATCACCACATTCAGTCTTTGGAGCCAAAACACTGCTGTAAAAGATACTGAATACTAAACTACAACAATTACATTGAATTAATAAAAACCAATTAATTTCTTTCTTTCTTTCTTTCTTTCTTTCTTTCTTTCTTTCTTTCTTTCTTTCTTTCTTTCTTTCTTTCTTTCTTTCTTTCTTTCTTTCTTTCTTTCTTTCTTTCTTTCCTTCCTTCCTTCCTTCCTTCCTTCCTTCCTTCCTTCCTTCCTTCCTTCCTTCCTTCCTTCCTTCCTTCCTTCCTTCCTTCCTTCCTTCCTTCCTTCCTTCCTTCCTTCCTTCCTTCCTTCCTTCCTTCCTTCCTTCCTTCCTTCCTCCCTTCCTTCTTTTCTCCCTTCCTTCCTTCTTTTCTCCCTTCCTTCCATCTTTCCTTCCTTCCTTCCTTCCTTCCTTCCTTCCTTCCTTCCTTCCTTCCTTCCTTCCTTCCTTCCTTCCTTCCTTCCTTCCTTCCTTCCTTCCTTCCTTCCTTCCTTCCTTCCTTCGTTGTGCGTGAATTTAACGCAGAACCATAAATCAGTTTTACACAGAAACGTCATCAACGTGAATTTATCGTTTTTACCGTGAGATACAAATTCTTACCGTGGGGAATTTTTTGACGGTTTATCCTGAACGGTAAAATATCACCCATTCCTACCGTACAGTATGTGTTGGCTGTTTGTGGTAACTGTTGCGTCTTACCGGTACGTGTGGTGGGTGAGGAGGTCCGTGATGACTGCAGTCGTCTCCGTCCTGCTGAGCTTGCACCACCGCGACCCCGGGTGAGGGAGGCCGGGACGGGTAGGGAGGGTGGCTCAGCGCCGCCACCCTCTTCGCCTGTCTCCGCGCCGCCAGCAGGATCCGGCAGTAGGTGAAGCAGATGGCACTGGAGGGCAGGAAGAAGGTGAGCACGGACGCCACCAGAGCGAACGGCAGGGTGACCTGCAAGCGGCACTGAAAGGAAAGGCCTCCCGGCGACGACAGCGGGAAGTACGACTCCGGGTGCAGCTTGTCCGAGAAGTAGCTGATGTTGTCAGGGATGAGCGAGTAGCCGCTCTCGTGGCCTAAACTGTGCCACTTCATCTCGATGGGCAGGAAGGAGGCCAGCGCGGCCAGACCCCAGGCCGCTCCCACCAGCAGCAGCGCGCGAGGCGGGGTCATCCTCTGCTTGTAGCGCAGCGGAGAGATAATGAAGAGGTAGCGGTCCAGGCTGATCACGCACAGGTTGAGGATGGACGCGCTGCAGCACATGACGTCGAAGCAGAGCCAAATGGGGCAAAAGGCGGGCCGCAGCACCCAGGCGCCGCACAGCACGTTGAGCATGGCCGGGGGCATCACCACCAGCGCCACCATGAGGTCGGAGAAGAACAGCGACACCAGGAAACAGTTGGAGGTGCAGCGCAGGGAGCGCTGGGCGAACACCAGGGCAATGAGCAGCATGTTGCCACAGATTGTGACCAGGATTATGGCGGTCAGCATGAAGGCCAGCAGCCACGGGCCGCTGCCAGCTATGTTCCAGGCACCGGCGGTGGGAGAGCTGCCGTTGTGGCCGCCTGCAGAGACAGACAAGTGAGGGTCAGGCATGGTACCAGGGGGTTCCTCTCCACGCTCAAGGCTGCACGTTGGTTCCCAGTGAGAAACTCACAGAGAATGGTTGAGTAAAAAAGGACTCAACGACGTCTTGTGACGAGAAGCCATCCAACTTTCCTGCTCCATCGATGATTATCTCCATAACGCTTCGTTTGGCGGGCGGGGATTCCTCCAAGAGTGGGCTGATTTTTCAGCACCACTAATATAATGATTTAAATCACCAGAAATGATTCCCTGATCCCTCCAATCTGGACCAGCATGTCTCTGCTTCACCCACTAGGAGCCAGAATGAGCCATTCGATAGCTGACAGAGGGTTTTTTAAGCCGCATGTCACAACGATGACGGGCTCTGGAGGAGGGCAGAGAGCAGAGAGCCTTTTATTACGCATGCAGGAGTAGTAGGATCCACTGAAGATGAAGAGATCAGAAATAGACCTCACCTCACAGAAGTGTTCAGCTTTGATAAGTCCCTTCCTGAGCTGGAGCTCTGTTAACAAAACACTGGAAGCTAAAATCAACACAAAACCTCCTCCCCCTCCAAAAAAAAAAAAGAAAGTAAGCAAAGGCTGTGTTCAGAAGTGCCTACAGGTATCAGCTCCTCATAGCGCTGCATTCCTGGCTGCGGATAATCCCCGAGGCGGCCACTCCAGCGTGCCTCCCAGCCGGAGCACGCGGCTGCTGAGGAGAAAGCGTGTCACAGCTTTGAGCCGTTAATGCATAACCACGCTCAAACATAGGCTAAATATGCTAATTTTGCATCATATGAACTGTGTGGGTGGGCTCTTTTTCCTTGTTCGGTTGTAGTTTCTTCCCCCACAGCGGTAACCACACACACTTTTAGCAATAGATACAATTCTGACACTTCTGTTTTTAGGATTATAGATGTATAATCCAATTCACAGATATTTAAGTAACTGTTAAATTAATAAAACTGCAGTTTATGAAGGTGCATTTCTACGACGGAGTATTAGGGCCAAGCTAAGACAAAAAAAAAAAAGGAAATTACGAGAATAAAATCGTAAAATTACGAGAATAAAGTCGTAAAATTACGAGAATAAAGTCGTAATATTTTGAGAATAAAGTCGTAATATTACGAGAATAAAGTCATAATATTATATATATTATAAATATATAGATATAACTTCACAAAATGCTCATTCTTTACATGGGGAGAAGAGTTCTCATAAATTATATTCTCATAATATTACGACTTTATTCTCGTAATATTACGACTTTAATCTCATAATATAACGACTTTATTCTCATAATAGGACTTTATTCTATTACGACTTTATTCTCGTAATTTTACGACTTTATTCTCATTATATTATGACTTTATTCTCGTAATTTCCAATTTTTTTTGTCTTAGTTTGGCCCTAATACTCCGTCGTACATTTCTCATCAAATCACATTTGATTTTTTTTTTTAATAAAGTATATTTATTCATTTTCAAAGGGTCAGACAGTCAAGAATTAAACAGTATTACAGAAATATGCACCCTCTTTTAAACACCACCCAAAACATGGAACACACTCTCCACACAGACAAATCAAAGTAGAAAAGTAACAAAAAAAACATAAAATAAAAAAGTAAAAAATAAGTAAAAAAAAAATAAAAAAAATAAATAAATAAAAAAAAAAAAAATTAAAATAAGTAAAAAAAAAAAAAACGGGGGGTAAAACTTAAAGAACTAAAAGGCGCACCTACCAAAATTAGTGAACATAAATAAGATAAGTAACAAGTAAATAAGTAATAACAAAGACAGAAGGGGTAATCACATGATATCAGGGTAAGAACCTCACATTTGATTTTAAGTGTTAACATTTTAATAAGGAAAATGTGCCTAATTAATATCCTTTAACACCTTTGCTGTGATTTGCAGCTCTACATTTTTTGACAGCTCTGATGACTAGAAATATAATCCGACAATAAAAAAAGTTTAGAAATGTTTATTAGCTGCTGCTCTAACTAGTTACAGGTTAATTATTGTAGATCGTTGTCATATGAAATTAACAGTACTTCATAGCAGACACGGTGCCACTTTTCTGGTTCATACCCAACAGTTTTGTTGAGAAAAAATAAACTGATGTCAACAATACACTAAAAAAAAAGGTGGAAAGGAGAACCGTTTTGCAGCCATTTCCACTGGTACAGAACGTACCGAACCAATCCAAACAGCAACTGGAGCGCCCAGGAACCTGGATACAAAACCAAGCACCGACCACCTGACCTCCGGGTCGAGTCTCATGCAGAACTAAGATTTGTTGCAGTTCCTCGACTGGCCACTAGAGGCTCCAAAATTGAGTCAATCGCCGTCAACTCCCGTGTTAAAGTGTCCAACTTCACTGCAAAAACTCAAAGTCTTACCAGGAATATTTGTCTTATTTCTAGTTAAAATGTCTCATTTTTAGTCAAAAAAAAAAAATCTCATTACACTTAAAACAAGAGTCATTACCAGAAAAATAACTTTTTATTTAAAAATTTTCACCTGTTTCAAGTAGATTTTCACTTGAAATAAGTAGAAAAATCTGCCAGTGGAACAAGATGTTTTTGCTTGTAATGAGAAGATAAATCTTGTCCCACTGGCAGATTTTTCTACTTATTTCAAGTGAAAATCTACTTGAAACAGGTGAAAATTGTCAAATAAGTTATTTTTCTGGTAATGACTCTTGTTTTAAGTGTAATGAGATTTTTTGACTAAAAATGAGACATTTTAACAAGAAATAAGACAAATATTCCTGGTAAGATTTTGAGTTTTTGCAGTGTTTAAAGCAGAAATAAACATATTTACAGCCTGGTCGACAAAAAATATTTTCGTTTCAATCGTCGCCATGACAACTCTGAGGGAGGTGAATTTTTTCTCTTTTGGTACCACGCCAGGATAATTTATATATTTATATTTATATATAGAATTTACTTCTTTTCTTTTTATTTCGGGGTTCCAACTCCACTGCTCATCAATCTGGTTGTCTTTATAGTCTGAGTCTCGCTCTGTCACATTCCTCGTTTCCCTGATTGATTGATTGATTGATTGATTGATTGATTGATTGATTGATTGATTGATTGATTGATTACCTGTCCAGGGTATCCAGAGGCAGGTTTTTGTGTCTCCACCTGAGCTGGAAATCAAATGTGAATTCACAGGAACGAGACAAATTCTTTGGGACAACAAGGGAAACAATTAAGATATCTGGCTCAGCTATTCACCCATCAGTTCAAAACAATATCCCTCAATATTAAATCAATATATCAATATAAAATATAATACAACAATATAAAAAGATTGTTTAAACAATATTCCAAGTGGATATCTTTTGGGAGTTTACTCTTAACACGCTGACGACATTCTTACATGTGCAGCTAAAACCGCACAGATTTGACATTTCATCAGTTGGGTTCATTTTGTTTGGAATTTGTTCAGGCTGCATTTGCAAATAAGAATTTGTTCTTAAATTGCTTGCCTAGGTAAATAAAGGTTAAATAAAAAAAATTTAATACATTTAAAATGTCTTTGACAAGTGTCTCATCTCTCTCCCCCGAAAGGGATGTATGGATGTCAGAAATATGACGTGTAATGCAGAGGTGAATTTATGCAGATTAAATATTGTATTCCGCAATATTGGACTTTTTTTTACTGCCACAGTGAGTAATATTTTTTGTTACTATTTGTCTTGACTTCTTGACTTTCCGTGGCTCCGTCAGCAGTGACTCATCCCAACTATCACTGCAAACCGTCATCTGCCTCTTCAGATCAGCTGCTCTGCAGCTTCTGACCCCGACACCGAGCCCACCGCCTGATGGAGAACATTTGTGCTGCTGAACTTCCCGGTGACGCAGTTTTGATAAAACTACTTCAAATCAGACTGGAAGAGGAAAAAAATGAAGTGAAACCAACTCTTATTTTCCTTTAAAAGTTCGAACATCAGGTACAGTATATGCAGTACTCGAGTTGAAATAAAAAAGCCTGAAATAAAAACGGTCCAAATCATCCCCCTGTAAAACTTCCATCCCTCCTTTCAATCCCTTATGTCATTTCATCAATGAATGTGGTTTTATTGCTATTTCAACATTTAGAGTCATCACCAGAAAAATAACACCAGAAAAATAACTTATTTGACAATTTTCACCTGTTTCAAGTACATTTTCACTTGAAATAAGTAGAAAAATCTGCCAGTGGAACAAGATTTATCTTCTCATTACAAGCAAAAAAAAAATCTTGTTCCACTGGCAGATTTTTCTACTTATTTCAAGTAAAAATCTATTTGAAACAGCTGAAAATTGTTGTTTTTTCCAGTGATGAGTCTTGTTTTAAGTGTATTGAGATTTTTTTTTTACTAAAATGAGACATTTTAACTAGAAATAAGACAAATATTCTTGTTAAGATTTTGAGTTTTTGCAGTGATCCATGTTACTTATCCTGTGAAGGACAGAGTCATATTGATAAGTTCAGAAAAGTGTTTTTTATTGTTGTGTTTTGATGTATTTGATGTAAGCCCAGTGGATATTTAAAGCTTACAGAAGGCTGCATTTAACTGCTGCTATGTCATTCCTGCAGTATTTCTGCAGCTGTTTTGGTCAGTGCTATTATTTGTAATATATTATATTATTTATAATCAGCACAAATTATCTGTCCCCATATGATAAAATCCACCATCCCCCCTGATTTATTTTTTACAACTCAAGTACTGGGTATATGTGTCTGAACGTTACCTACCACTGCATATAAATATATTATCTGTTACATTACCATCTCATATAAAAACACATGAGAAACTTTGATCAACCAAGCATCACTCGGTTTTTTGCAGTTATCATTTTATTAAATAAACACAGACGGTGCTGTACACATACAAATCATAAAGCCATTCAAGGGAAGCATAATCACTGGAGGGACAAGATTCTAACTGTAGAATAGTGCAAGTAGTGACACTCCCACAGACGAAGCAAAAACAATCAAGATCGTTGCAAAAATAAAATAAATCCCCATTGATGACTTGCAGTTACTGCTCCTGTTGAAGAAACAAAGAAAAAAGTTCCATAAAAATCTCAACTTACATAAACAAAGACGGAGTTGTAACTTTGAGTTAAGGTAAGTAATTATCAGGTGTAGCAATACCACTTCTGACCACATGGGGGCTCTGCTGAACTCAAGAGAGAGCACCTGACAAACTGACAAAGGTGTCTTCAGTATTCACATTCTTTACTCAGGTAGAAGTATAGATACTAGAGTTTAAACATACTCCTGTAAAAGTTGAAGTATCAACTCAAGTTTTTTACTCAAGTAAAAGTATAAAAGTACTGGTTTCAAAACTACTTAAAGTATAAAAGTAAAAGTAATGTAAGGGGGAAAAAGCCATTGAAAATGAATGCATCTTAGTATAATGCAAATATATTAAAGAAGCATATATGTGTACTATTGAGCATTAACATGTGTTTCAGAGAGCAGGAGATATGATGACTAGTTGCCTATAAGTATTGTAATGGTGCAAAAAGTCAAACTTCATGTTCATGTTATCATTTATCCTAACCTTTATTGGAATGTACATCCAAGTTTAGTTGCAGGAATCTGAGGGAACGGATGTAAGAACAAAACTGGACAAGAACATCTGAAACAACCACAACCAAATTCACTCTATCCGGATGGAGCGATTTAACTGGATAGTTTTTATTTAAAGGCCGAAATTAAATAGAGTAACGAGGCTGTTTTTAAAATGTAAGGAGTAAAAAGTACAGATAATTGTGTGAAAATGTAAGGAGTAAAAGTAAAAAGTCGTCTGAAAAATAATTACTCCAGTGAAGTATAGATAGAGGAAGCAGTCTGGTATTTCTGCTATAAGGCAGTGTACATGAACGCATCACAGCTGAGCGAGCAGATTCAAGTTTCAACAGTTGAACTGAACTTTAACAAATAATAATAATAATAATAATAATAATAATAATAATAATAATAATAATAATAATAATAATAATAATAATAATAATAATAATAATAATAATAATAATAATAATAATAATACATTTTGTTGCCGTCAGTTGGACTGGAAACAGACAGTGGAATCCTTCGACAAAGTTTTTATTACCGTAACTGTGTATCAAGGTTTTTTAAAGTAGATTTATGGTTTAACGTTTCATCCATGTTATGTTATAAATAAACCTCTGTGGTACAAAAAAAAAAAAGGTAACAACAAAACCAAAAAACAAAAAAATGTACTAAACTAAACAAAATTAAAAATAAGCTCTATCCTGATAATAACAAACTTTAACTTAAGTGTGAGTGATGTGGCGACCAGAGTTATTATCGTTCACGAAAACGAACGAAATAACGAAAACTAAAATTGAAAAAACAATTTCGTTAACTGAACTAAATAAAAACGAAAATTAAAAGACAAAAACGATAACTAACTGAAACTATATTGCATTTTTAGAAAACTAACTAAAACAAACTGAAATTATAGATATAATTTCCTCCGTTTTCCTCCCTCAATATAAGCCTCTTGGTATGATTAATTTATTCCGCTCTGGCCGTTTATCTCCAACTGGCAGCTACGGCACCTGAACGCCAAAACTAAAACTAAAAATAAAACTAATAAAAATTAAACTAAAACTAAGCATTTTTGAAAATATAAAAACTAATAAAAACTAGCAAAAATAGCAAACCCACACTAAAAATGAATTAAAACTAACTGAATTGAAGGAGAAAAAGTAAAAACGAAATGAAACTAAACTAAAATGAAAAATTCTAAACTATTATAACCCTGGTGGCGACCGCAGTCACACTGGTCCCGAGATGGCTGATATTAATTAATAAATCAATTATTTTTTAAGGATTAATTAAGTAGTTTTGAATTTGAATTGATTTAATCTCCTAACTGTGCATGTAATTTTACGCCTCCATCTACTAACTAGTCAATTAAAATGCAATTTAAAATGATACATTAGTGCAACCCACCACAAATTCCTTAAAACATAAGACACTAAACCGTATGAGACTCTGGGAGAGAATCTGCTTTGATGGAGTTGTGGTGACGGAGGGAAACACTATAAATACATGTAAAGCTCTTTCTTCTACAAGGAGGAAGAGACTTCAGTTATCACAGTCGCCTGGTGCTCGCTCAGGACAGGGGACTGTTTCAAAGAAAAGCTTTGACGCAATCCCTAGCAAAGTAATAATTAAACGGGTGCCAATGCCAAAACTAAATTCTTGAAGTGCCTTGAGATGATATCTGTCATTATTTGGTGCTATGTGAATGAAGCTGATTTGAATTAAACTTAAATTGTCCCAGATGACGTTTATATCTGCAGCCCGGGTCCCATTACGGCAGGTCTTCAGCTAGATCATTCAGGGGGCCACATCTGCAAAAAGACTGCATGGAGAGGGCCACACTGCGTGCGCGCACAAAGCGCGCAGGCGGAAAGTTTGGGAGTTTTCTAAATTTATTTTGGACTCAAAGACGAAGATTTATGTATATATAATACATTTGTGCTCAGGAATGAGCAGGAGAATATCTGTCTAGTTTACTTAATAATTATGTATTCATTGTCTCCAGATTTAGTCATTGTGAATGTTAAATATAATATTCAGATAAAGAAATATTATTTTAAATGCAAGTTCATTTTGAAACCATGCATTGTGCAAACTTAATGAAGTTGATATTGACCTACTTTTAATAAAACACGACATAATGACAAAGCACCACTTTCCACAGATTTCCTTATTTGAATATTATATTAAGCATTTCAGTCCATAGTAGCCAGTTTGATGTTATAAATAAGCAACCAAAATATTAACCATAAGCTCCTTTATTTATGACACATCTGTGCATTATATCAGCAAAACAAAACAATCACATGAAATTATAGGAGGTTTAGAAGAAATGCAAAGTCCTCATTTAGAGAATCAAATGAAAAAAAATTCAGGCCAATCCCAGAAGCCTAATGATGTAAACAAGTCCTCTATAAACGGAGGTTAATAACAAATAATGTGACAAACATTATCACTGTGCAACACTGGCAAAACATCTGAAGTAGTAAAAAAAAACAGAGATTAACATGTACAAACTCTGTCCAATGAATCATTAACCAACTGAAAAGGCACCAAGGATCTTAAACTTTTATTAATTAACAAAATGCGATATGGAAACCATGTTAGTTTCGCTTGCCGGCCGGAAGTGACGTCCAATCGATCTGGCGGCCGATCGATCGGGACAGCACTACTTTCCCCCCCTTTTTTTAAATGTGACCAGGGGCCACATAAAAGCTCCTGGCAGGCCGCAAGTGGCGTGCGGGCTGCTAGTTGACTATATCTGTATTACGCTATACCACGCTCTCTTTGGCGTCCAAAGTTGGTCTCTTAGAGTGAAATCATGACTGGGAACATATTCTCCTTCACCGATTATTATTTTTTTTTAAATATAGTCAGCAAATTTAAAAGCTACCACAAAACAATAAATGTTCACGTTTTCTTTGTTACCTACTCCGCATCTATATCCTGCTCCATCAGGTCGTAGACGACGACACAAGAGGGCGTCATTGTGAAGTTTTAACAACGTTCTTGACGTCTCACCCCAGATTAAGGGCCAATCCCAATACACCCCCTACTTTCTACCACTAGCCCTCACTCACTAACACTAGCCCTAAAAATGAAGCCACAGGCGTAGGGTTCTTGTAATCTTCCCTAGGGATTGGGACACCACTTGCTACGTCACTGCGTGGTTTACGTTCGGGTACGTAAGCGACTGTGTAGTTACGTTTGCACATTCGTCACACCATATCAGGAAGCTGAGAGTTAAAACCTGTTTTAATTTCAACTGTAGCGCTGTTAATATGACACTTTATTAAGTTTTTATATTTTCTCAGACAATAAAGTAACCGTTAAGATCCCCAACCTGGAATCAGTTTATCCAAATAACGCCTGTTAAGAAATTTGATCCGATGTTTTCGGGGGATGAGAAGAGCCGCCGGCGATTTATGGTTCCACGTTAAATCGACGCAGAGCCTACGGCGTAGGGTACGCGGCGACGCGTAACTTACGCCGTAGGCTCTGCGTTTGTGTAACGCGGAACCATAAATCAGCCTTTATTCTGGCGAGATCTGAAAAAACGAAAAAAAATTTGCTACAATGTTTTCGGGGATGAGAAGAGCCGCCGGCTCGGGAGCTGATTTATGGTTCAGCGTTAAATCGATACGCGGCGACGCGCACCGTACGGCGCCGCCGCTGTACGGTGCGCGTCGCCGCGTATCCTACGCCGTAGGCTCTGCGTTGGTGTAACGCGGAACCATAAATCAGCCTTTATTCTGGCAAGATCTGAAAAGACTTTTCAATAACGAGCAAGCGAATGATTATGTACATTCACTGAGTGAATATTATGAAAGTAATATATATATTTCTCGCTAGAAATGTAATCAAAACACATTTTTATGCAGAAACTAACTCAAAATATGGATTTTATTCACTAAAAAATAAGAAATGTCCGCCATGTTTTTTTGTTTGATTCAGTCTGCAAATGATGACGTAAAGCATTCTGGGAAATTTTCTCTAGCCCTCGGTCAGTGAGTCAGGTATCTGAAATCCCTCGCTCTGTAGGGCTAGATTCATACTCACTAGCCCTCGTTATGTCCACTAGCCCTACATGCAAAGAGGAATTAGGACACCACTACCCTCACGGGAACGTGCAAAATTTAGGGGTAGGGCTGAAAAGTAGGACTAGGGGGGGATTGGGACTGGCCCTAAACACATTCAAATCGTAGCGTGTGAGATGAACTTATATAAAGAAACTAAGCCTTACGAGACTCTGGGAAGAAAATAAAACGCAGTTTGTAGGAGCATTAAGGTCTTCTCAAGACTCCACTGGAAGCATCCTCAACAAAACACATGCAGAGATTAGAATCATACTTGACTAAATAAATGCTTTGAATTGCAACGGTACTTCAGCTGGGACTGATACGGTTTCACAAGTACATAAATGCAGAGATGAACCGATATTTAGAAGTGGCAATGAAATGTCCTGTGATGTGCTGGCCCCGTGTGGTTAGAAGTGGTACTACTACTACTGCAACACAGATCTAAACACAGGGGCCACAAATGACCAGACTAACCTTTTCTCTTCTGTGCTGCATGAAATGTGACCTCAGGTCGTTTTGGCAGTTGGCGTACGCCATGCCGAGTCCAGCTCCAGCAGAGACGGAGATCGGCCAAGTATGCCCTACAGGAAAACAGAAAAGCAAACACACAAAGATAGAAAAACAGCAGAAAGATACCTGATGATGTCGCAATTAATTTGAGATTAACAATAGTCCAGAAATTACTTTTACGTTTACACACACACACGTGCATATAAAAAAAAAATATATATATATATATGTATATACACACACACACACAGGACTGTCTCAGAAAATTAGAATATTGTGATAAAGTTCTTTATTTTCTGTAATGCAATTAAAAAAACAAAAATATCATACATTCTGGATTTATTACAAATCAACTGAAATATTGCAAGCCTTTTATTATTTTAATATTGCTGATCATGGTTTACAGTTTAAGATTAAGTTTCCCAGAATATTAAAATTTTTTGAGATAGGATATTTGAGTTTTCTTAAGCTGTAAACCATGATCAGCAATATTAAAATAATAAAAGGCTTGCAATATTTCAGTTGATTTGTAATGAATCCAGAATGTATGACATTTTTGTTTTTTTAATTGCATTACAGAAAATCACAATATTCTAATTTTCTGAGACAGTCCTGTATGTATATGTATATGTATATATATAATATATATAATAGTAATATATATATATATATATATATATATATATATATATATATATATATATATAGATATAGATATAGATATAGATAGATATAGATATAGACATACACATACATATTTTTAGAGCAGCCTTTTAGTTGTAGTAAAATACAAGTGTATATGCTTGTGGGTTTCCCTAAAAAGTATTATTTAAA
Source organism: Cololabis saira (assembly GCF_033807715.1). Classification (NCBI taxonomy): domain Eukaryota; kingdom Metazoa; phylum Chordata; class Actinopteri; order Beloniformes; family Belonidae; genus Cololabis; species Cololabis saira. The sequence goes on from NC_084598.1 coordinate 42,389,462, forward strand.
AGTTCAAGATACACAGATGCAAACAAATCCCTTCAGACTTCTTACTTTTGAAGAACAGGACGGAAAGCACAACTCCTAACCCGAGCCCGGTACCTGGAACACACAAAAAAACAGCAACTATTAACCTTAAAGTAAGTCATTTATACAGATTCAACCTCAGAGGATCATGTGCATTTAAACCATTTATAAATTTCAAACATTTGGCCGTAGCAAACTCCTTCCCCTTTGTTTCACTTGTCTGAGTTAATAATAGTTCATTGGATCATGACTTTTGTCACAGATTAAGTCACAACCCCTCCCAGCAGCTGTCGTTTCCAGCTAGTTTTTGCAGTTTTCCATCTCTGACAATGAAGAACATCCTATTTTCAATATATATATAAATGGTAGTGTGACCAATAAAGTTTACTTTAACGTTTTTATTTACATTTTAGTGCACATGTTCATAATAATGTGTTACAACCAGGGGTAAATATGCAATACGGTACAGGGGGGTCAAACTATGGAATACATATTCCCATTAAGAAAAAAAAAACTTCTCTGTACAAGGTTTTAAAGGTTTTGTAAATGGAACTGCTCTGGCATAAGTAATGGATGTACCGACACATTTTATCGTCTTGTGTAATCTCATGAAATTATTTTTTGTTTGTGTTCATTTGGTTTGTTATTTAGTCGTTTATTTTTTATTTGTTTCTTAATTATTAAATTGTACTCTTTATCGTTATTCATAAATCCGATCATTTTTCTTTTGTGTAAATTCTTTGTAATTTTCATTTATTTCTATCATCTATAGATTTGTAATTGCTCATTTGTATATTTTGTTTTTATAAGTATTATATTAAATTGTATGTTAATAGGTGGAGGCGCCTGATAAGCTCTTTGAGTTTTCGCCTCTTCCTGCACTTTAATTTGTAAAGTTGTTACTTTTATTTGTGTAATTTTTAACTGTGCAAATAAATAAATCTAAATCTAAAATCTAAATAATAATAATAAGCAGGGGGGCAACAAAATGATCCCTACTGCCGACATCTACGTTCAAACCATCAGATGTGTGTATTACAAAAGTATAGATAGGTGTATGTATATATATATAGGGCTGTCTCAGAAAATTAGAATACTGTGATAAAGTTCTTTATTTTCTGTAATGCAATTAAAAAAACTAAAATGTCATACATTCTGGATTCATTACAAATCAACTGAAATATTGCAAGCCTTTTATTATTTTAATATTGCTGATTATGGCTTACAGTTTAAGATTAAGATTCCCAGAATATTCTAATTAATTTTTTGAGATAGGATATTTGAGTTTTCTTAAACTGTAAACCATGATCAGCAATATTAAAATAATAATGCAATATTTCAGTTGATTTGTAATGAATCCAGAATGTATGACATTTTTGTTTTTGTAATTGCATTACAGAAAATCACAATATTCACATTTTCTGAGACAGTCCTGTATGTATATGTATATGTATATGTATATATATATATATATATATATATATATATATATATATATATATATATATATATATATTTATTAATAATAATAATAATAATAATAATAATACTGTTATTTAGTGTGAGTACAGTGTGTGAATATTTATAAATACAGGTTAAATGATCAGTGAATGGGGGTAGGACTAAATAAGTTTACACTTCTTCCTACTCCTTTTTTGGCACATGTAAATCAAGATAACTAGTTTTAAAGGATTAAATTCTTTGTTTTGTTGTTTTGTTTTCTTAAACTTCTTGTTTTTTTTTACATGTACAAAAATAAAATAAATCAAATCAAACAGACACTGAATTTTAATTATATCTGAGCCTAATTTTGCACAGTTTCATTGATAAGTCTGATCAATATCCATGATATTCGTCCTTTAAGAGCCCTTTGCGGCTAACTAGTTAGCCTCGCCCAGTCAATGACACCATGCAAACTCAACCTTCCTGCGTCCTAAACGTATATAGGATATAACAGGGATTAAAGCCGAGGACACGGGCAGGTTTACCCAGTTTAATGGCCCCGTCTGCCAGGCAGCGGTCCCACTTCTTCCCCAGTTCCTGCTCAGACATGACGGTCAGTTTTAGCTGCTGCTGCTCCAAGTGTCAAAGGAGCTCCGGCGCTGCGTTCACGGACCGCAGTAATGCGCACTTACTTTTCACAATTCACATTTTCACATTCACGATTTCTATTTTACCCACATTCCTACCCTCCCCATAATTGCAAAGGGGAAAGAAAAAAAATAAAATAAAAAATCATACATTAAGAGAAACAAAATTAAATAAATATATATAAAAAAATAAAACATAAAAAAAATTAAAAAAATAATGGCAGCAACAGCGATATCAAACTATATATCTATACATACAATCTCAGAAAATTAGAATATTGTGATAAAGTTCTTTATTTTCTGTAATGCAATTAAAAAAAATGCCATACATTCTGGATTCATTACAAATCAACTGAAATATTGCAAGCCTTTTATTTTAATATTGCTCGTTATGGTTTACAGATTAAGATTAAGATTCCCAGAATATTCTTTTTTTTTTTTAGATATAAAATAAATCCCCATTGATGACTTGCAGTTACTGCTCCTGTTGAAGAAACAAAGAAAAAAGTTCCATAAAAATCTCAATTTACATAAACAAAGACGGAGTTGTAACTTTGAGTTAAAGATAAGTAATCATTAGGTGTAGCAATACCACTTCTGACCACATGGGGGCTCTGCTGAACTCAAGAGAGAGAACCTGACAAACTGAACTAAAGTTTCCAAGAACTTGAGGTGAACATTGTTGAAAACTCAAATATCCTATCTCAAAAAAATTGAATATTCTGGGAATCTTAATCTTAAACTGTAAACCATAATCAGCAATATTAAAATAATAAAAGGCTTGCAATATTTCAGTTGATTTGTAATGAATCCAGAATGTATGACATTTTTGCATTACAGAAAATAAAGGACTTTATCACAATATTCTAATGTTCAGTCCTGTACATACAAACATACATATATAAGGCACAAGTTCGAAAATAGAGATACTACTCATTGGTCCCCCTTGGAAAAGTTCTCCAGTTTTGAAAATAATGGAGACCAAAATTCTTGAAAGAAACGACCACGGTTGTATTTTTCCAAAGTTTATTTTTCCAATGGTAAAAAAACTGAAATTTGATCCAAAAAAAACTTGGAGTTGGAGGGGAATCATCTTTCCAAAGTAAAAGTATGCATTTATTAGCGAAGTATGTGATCATTATTAATATGCTGCTTTTTTCCGGTCTAACTGAAGATCCAGTGTATCATTTAATAAATACAAATTGGAGCTTAACTCAAAATTAATTTCTAAAACTGATTGTGTGAAGGAATGAATTGATTTCCAGAAACGTATTAAAAGATCACATTCCCAAAACATATACAAATGTTCCATCGGTTCTTTTACATCTTGGACATTTTGAAGAGATATCCTTTGAAATTTTGTGCATTTTAATTGGAGTTAAATACAGTTTGTGAATAAATTTAAAATTAGCCTCCTTAATTTTATTACTAGTAAATGGAAAATGTATTTTTTCACATGTATTTAACCAAGTATTTTCTTCAAAGACCATCCCCAACTCCTTCTCCCATATCTTCATTAAATTTTGGCGCGATTACTTTTTGATTGAAATCTTTTTTTCGAGCATAAAAGAACTATTACACAAAACATAAAAAAAAAGAATATAAATAAACAGTCATTAAACAAAATCAAAGGGAAATAAACATTCATGCCCGAAAAGGAGTAGGAAAGTAAAAAAACCTACCCCTTTCTTTTATTTCAACTTTGCTTGAAAATAAAAATAAGAAAAAAAAATATATAAAAGCAAGCTTTACTTTATCAAAAAAAATTATACCTGTTATTACCTTATAAAAATAGTACAGCACTTCATTGCAATATTATACCTCAGCATTATAAATATAAATATACTTGAGCATTATAAATATAATACCTGAGCTTTTTAAATAAATTATATACCGGAGCAATTATAAATAATATACATATACAACATAATATATATATATATATATATATATATATATATATATATATATATATATATATATATATATATATATATATATGTATATATATATATATATATATATATATATATATATATATATATATATATATATATATATATATATATATATATATATATATATATATATATATATATATCATTATTATATATACAATTTTATATACATATATGTACATTATGCTGAATTCCCACCACACAATCACTACCTCATGTCTCCTCTTCCCTGTATTTGCCAAAAAATGTTCTTTGTATTTGCTTTTGAACCTTAGATGGTTGGACATTGTTTCAGCTCTTTACTCAGACTGTTCCATAGCCTCACTCCACTGTTTGAAATGCAAAATATTTTGCTTTTAGTTCTACATGACTGTAATTTAAAATGAATTGGTTCCCTTAAGTCATATCTCCCCTGTCTTTCCTGAAACATTTGCTGTTTAGGCTACTTAGGTTGACTGTAGGAATATATAGCAAATTTAATAAGACATCTCTACGTTTCTACGATAATAAAATCGAATTAATAGTTTTCTAAACACATTCATCTCTTTTTCTTGCAATATTTGTGAAAACTTTGACAGATGTGACGGTTTCTTATTTCTTTGAATGCAGCACGGAGCTACTTAGTGCAAACCTCGCGATGCGAGTAATTACAACGGTGTAATGTCGCCACCTGGTGGTTGGAAATGGTAGAGAATCAGCTTTATTGGGCCAAGTCAGGTCAAACAAGACAGGGAATTTGACCCCGGTTGTTTCGCTACTGTACAGTAAATGTGCCAGAATTTTCTCCAACTAATGCAGAAAAAAAGACAGAGGTGATCTTTTTTGGCCCTAAAAATGAAAGGGAACAGATCAGCGCTCACCTTGGCTCCGTGTCATTGACAGATACAAATCAAGCCAGAAATCTTGGCTTAATTATTGACTCAGACCTGAACTTCTGCCTATTACCACCTGAAAAACATTGCTAGAATTAAGAGGTTTGTCAAGAGTCATCAGGTCCAAAACCAACAAAAAAAACAGCTTTTTCCCAAAGCCATGCTGCCCTTAATCTCACTGTACCCGTGTTTAATGACAATAAAACTATTGTCTATCACTATTTTTAAATTTTCTTCTACTGAAATACGTTTTTTTTTGTTTTTGTTTTTGTATTTGCCTCATTTAGTATGGACTTATTTATCTTTAGTTGTACTTGGATTTATCTTTAAACTAGCTGTTTTTGGTTGTTATTTGTTATTTGTTTTTTAGGAAAATTTATTTAATTTTTTTCATTGTTTTCTGCTTATTATTATCTTTAGTTTTTCTTTTTAGTTGTTTTTTGTACTTGTTATCTACTTTGTTTTATTCTGTTTAACTAACATTTTATATTGTACTGTAAAAGTTTTATAGAAATGTATATTTGTACTGTTGGACCCGAGGAAGAATAGTTGCTGCTGAGGCAGCAACTAATGGGGATCTGAAATAAATAAATAAATAAATAAATAAATAAATAAAAAGTATTTTATTCTATTCAAAACAAGACATGGAAAAACTTAATTTTCAGTAGGTTGGATTATTGCAATGGCATCTTTACAGGCCTTAACAAGAAATCACTCGGGCAGCTGCAGCTGATCCAGAACGCTGCCGCCAGAGTCCTTACAAACACCAGGAAACTGGACCACATTACACCAGGAAACTGGACCATATTACACCAGGAAACTGGACCATATTATACCAGGAAACTGGACCATATTACACCAGGAAACTGGACCATATTACACCAGGAAACTGGACCATATTACACCAGGAAACTGGACCATATTACACCAGGAAACTGGACCATATTACACCAGGAAACTGGACCACATTACACCAGGAAACTGGACCATATTACACCGGTCATGAAATCACTACACTGGCTTCCAGTGAGTCAAAGGATAGAGTTTAAAATCTTCCTGCTGGTCTACAAAGACCTGAATGGTCTTGGACCAAAATACATGGTTGATCTGTTAGTTCCTATGAAGCTCCCAGACCCCTTAGGTCTTCTGGATCTGGGGCCGGATTCACCAATATGTTCTTAAGAAGGATCTTAAGAAATGTCTTAAGATCTAAAATTAAGAAGTTCATAAGAAAGTTCTTAAGTGCAATTCCTCAATATTTTCTTAAGAACTGCCTTAAGAACTGTCCTTTCTTACGAATTTCTTATTTTTCCTACTAAAGAACTTCTTAAAATATGTCATTGCATTGCACGCGCCAACAAACAACACATATATATATAAATATATTATACAGGTAGTTTGGTCTTAACCGTCAGTCAGTCACTAAACATGGAGAAGGAGAAAAAGAGATGCAGGAACTTTTCAAGGTTATGGTGGATGAGATTAATGTGCGAAAAAAAATACTATTGGGGAAAATTAATAATAATTAACTACCATGCTAACTAACGCGCTAAACAGTTAACAGGCTCTTTGTGTAATTAATTACAAAGTATATCCTCAAACTATGACCTACTAGTCTAAAATTGTCTAAAATGTGTTGAAAAAGGTGATATTAGAGGCTTATTGTTATTATTATTATTACCTTTTCACAGAAGAAATTTTAAGACAGGTCAAGGTTGTCTTAAAGTTAAGAAAAAAGTCAAGAACAAATTTGAGAACTTTTATTTCAAGAATACCATTTATATTTAAGTTTTTTTCATGAGAAGAAACTTAAGAAAATACTTAAGAACTTTTTTGGAGAATATGACTTCTTCTCTTTTTTCTTCTTAAGACTGAAAAAAATGATACTTAAGAAGATTTTTTTTCTTAAGAATGTTTTGTGAATCCGGCCCCTGGTTTGTTGTGGTTCCAGAACCAGAAACAAGCAAGGTTTCTGCAGCGTTCAGTTATTCTGCTCCTCACCGTGGAACAAACTTCCTGTAGACCTGAGGTCTGACCAACTGTAGATCCTTTAAATCAGGATAAAAACATTACTGTTTACTAGGAATGGGCGATATTTTACCGTTCACAATAAACCGTCAAAAAAATTCCCCACGGTAAGAATTTGTATCTCACGGTAAAAACTATAAATTCCTTGATGCCGTTTTTGTGTAAAACTGATTTATGGTTCTGTGTTAAATCCACGCAGAAGGATGGAAGGAAGGAAATGAGCCTGAAAGAAAGAAAGAAAGAAATTCCCGTTGATACGTTTTTGTGTAACAAACATGGCGGATCTGAGAGCGAGATAGATTTATAGTTAAAAAGGTGGAGTTGAATTGGTATTTTTTTTATCGTCATTTTTATCGTTATCGGGATAAATGCCAGAAATTATCGTGATACATTTTTTAGTCCATACCGCCCATCCCTACTGTTTACTCAAGTGTACTCTTTTTCCTGAAGTCAAGAACGGGGGAAAAAAAAAAGGTGCTCACTTTACAAAAAATGTATTTATACTGCGAAGTTTATTGACTGAATTCTATTTGACACAAATCAGTACAATGTCATGGACTCATTACATTTACCTTAACACTGATTTCCTGAGATGACGACATACAGTGCACACATTTCAGTTGCACACAAAAGGTAGCATATTTCAAAATGACCAACAAACAGAGAAGTACCATCACTTTGATACGCATTAACTCTGCACGCCTTATCTTAAAACTCCAAGTACAAAACAGGTGTTTCACACAGTCATTGATTGTATCACTCATGAAAATGGTGTTGCACATCACAACTGACAAATGTGTCGATCACAAAAGGTTTCAATTGTCGCTCCTCAGCAGGCAGATTTCTGTGAAACAGCCGGAAATTGTTTTCTTGGCAGAAACAAAAAACCCACAGAGAATACCAGTTGGCTTTTTAATAGTAGGAGTGAATTTATTGTGAATATATATATGTATATATATATATATATATATGAGTGTGAATGGCTAAAGGGAACCCAAGAGGTAGAAACTGTGTCCTCAAAGAGTAAAGGTGTCTTTGGCCAAAAAAACAAACCAAACAAAAAAAACAGACCTCTGTCTTTCATTCAAGTACTTGAGTGTGTATGAAATACATCAGTGCCAATGATAACAGCGTTTCAAACTCTGGATTTAACTGCAGAGATTATACAATTACTGTCCACGGTGACACTTAGAATATAAGAGACTTTCACTAAAAAAATAAGCTGTGTGACTGCATTTCATGTCATGTTCATTTAAAAAGAAAAGATGTGACCAACAACGAAGACGACATCGACCCTGTCTCCTGGTCCTGAAACACTTTGTTTTTTTCCCCTCCCGGTCCGAACACAGTTCATACTGGAGCTGCTCTGATCAGGTGCCGATCAGGTGCCGATCAGGTGCCGATCAGGTGCCGATCAGGTGCCGATCATGTCCTGATCATGTCCTGATCAGGAGCCGATCAGGTGCTGGACGCTGGTGAAGAAGGCTGGTCACATGAATCTGCTGCCGCATGGTCGGGTTCTTCTCTCACCACCTTCACGGATCCTCTGCTGATAACCACCAGGTCTCGGAGCTCTTTGTTCTCAATCTGAAGGAGGCAGGATGAATAAATATTGCTTCATTCAAAACCGAGTCCGATAACACCACCCACGACTCTTTATGTCAAACCATTCAAAAGTTATGGCAGAAAGTAGGAACTATCACATATCGACCAATCAGATGAAGGGGGGGCGCACTTTTTGGCATCTAGCGTCGCCATGGTAACGCTTTTGACTGAGAAAAGTAATGTGCATCGTCGCAGGATGGAGACGCACATTTTGATGTATAACACACCTGGGTGCACGTTACGGTTTGGGCCGTATTAACGGCCGAAGAAGTGGCACAAATTGCGCCAAAATGACACGATTAATTCAAAATGTACGACTTCCTGTTGGGTTTGGGCCATGGCGCCAAGAGACTTTTCTTTAAGTTGTCCCATGATACAGGTGTGTACTGATTTTCGTGCATGTACGTCAAACCGTATCGTGGGGCTTGAGGCACGAAGTTTTCTAGGGGGCGCTGTTGAGCCATTAGGCCACGCCCATTAATGCAAACCATTAAATATCACATTTATCACCAGGCCTGGCTTGGTGCAAAATTTGGTGACTTTTGGGGCACGTTTAGGGGGAAAACAGGCCCTAATTTCGTCGGAAGAAAAACAACGAGAACAAGAACGAGGATAACATCTCCTACAGATACAATACGGCCTTCGCACTGTAAGTGCTCGGGCCCTAATAAATAAATACTGATCAAACCATGAAAAGCTCAATTGCAAGATTTTAAATTGAGATAATTTTTACGCTTCTTAGAAATAAATCATAAATAGTGCGATTGTGCCATTCTTCAGGAAGCTCTCTGGACTGAAACAGATTTAGGCCTGTGTTGAAAAAATCGATTTTCCGATTCTAAATCGATTCTCATATTAATTCCTAAATATCGATTCTTATGTCTAAAGATCGATTTTTTTATTTTTTTTTTCATTTTTTTCATCATTTTCACCAGGTGAACTTTAATCCCAGTAGTCGGACACACAGTTTGTCATGACACTTCTAAAAAATGCCAGGTGCTTCATGGCAATATGTGTGCGTGGTGACAGAATAAATTAGATAAGCTAAAATGATTTGTTTACTGCATGAACTGTTGCAATTTCTTTCTTTTTTGCACTTTAAATATTGAAAGGCCTGTTTGAGTTATTTATTTCTTTATTTCACAATAATTATTGTGCAATTATTATTTCACTAGTTATTTTACAGTCATATAATTCAGGCAACAGCTCAAAAAACATTTTAAATAACACTAAGCCAAATCAATATCGAATCGGATCGAATCATGATAATCAATTCTGAATATTAAGAATCGGAATCGAATCTTGACATTTAAATTGATCCCCAGCCCTAAACAGATTGTTAAGCCGGTCCTGGTTCTGCTCTCCTCACCTCGAGCTGAGCGAGCCTCTCTCGGACAGAGCAGTAGCGCTGATCGTCCACCTGCACGGCTCTTCTCATCACCTGGCCCATCTCACAGATCCGCTCCACCTGGTTCTGCACCTCCTGGAGGAAAGTTTTACAAAACCTCGTTAGTTTAGGAACTACTCATGTCTGAGCTAGGGTTGGGCGGTATGGACTAAAAAATTGATCACGATTTCTGGCATTTTTCCCGATAACGATAAAAATGACGATAAAAAAAAAATACCAATTCAACTCCACCTTTGTAACTATAAATCTATCACCACATTCAGTCTTTGGAGCCAAATCACTGATCTAAAAGATACTAAATACTAAACTACACCAATTAAATTGAATAAATAAAAACCAATTAAATGAGTTACACCTGTTACTGCAAAACTGGAATGACTCAGATCCTCCATGTTTGTTACACAAACACGTATCAACGGGAATTTATCCTTCTTTCTTTCTTTCAGGCAAATTCCTTCCTTCCTTCCTTCCTTCCTTCCTTCCTTCCTTCCTTCCTTCCTTCCTTCCTTCCTTCCTTCCTTCCTTCCTTCCTTCCTTCCTTCCTTCCTTCCTTCCTTCCTTCCTTCCTTCCTTCCTTCCTTCCTTCCTTCCTTCCTTCCTTCCTTCCTTCCTTCCTTCCTTCCTTCCTTCCTTCCTTCCTTCCTTCACGTTGTGCGTGGATTTAACACAGAACCATAAATCAGTTTTACACAAAAACGTCATCAACGGGAATTTATCATTTTTACCGCAACATGACAAATTCTTACCGTGGGGAATTTTTTTTGCGGTAAATCGTGAACGGTAAAATATCACCCATTCCTAGTCTGAGCATCTTAAGGAAACTGCAGATAGCGCCGGCGTACCTTGGCGTGGTTTTCGTGCAGGCTGAGCACCGGTTTGGTGTCCAGCTCCTTCTTGGCCATCATCAGCTGGAGCATCTGTTTGCGATACCGACCCATGATCAGCTCCAGCGCGTACTGATGCTCCTCCAGAGACAGCCACAGCTCTGCAGAGAAGGTCAACAAGAAGCTTAGCTTGGACACAAAACATCCACCTGGCAAGCACCACAAGTGTGGAAGACGACATTTACCTTTATTCTCTTGTTGCAGTTCCTTGATTTGAGTGTTTTCTTGCGTCAGGAGGACGTGAGGCTTGTACTTGGTTAACTCCTGAACCTCAGACCTGTCGTCCGTGTGCTGAGAGACAGCAGTGAAGAAGAAGAGGGGGGAAGTGCATTACATTGTTTTGAAATGATTAGTTAAGTCTGAGCTCAAGAAGGTGGTTATTAACTTTTATTTAACCAAGAAAACTCTTAAGATTGATATTCTTTTTTTTCCCCCCAACAGTGTCCTGGATAAGACAGGCAGCAAATAAGAGCATTAGAGTTTAAAAAAAACAAACAATATATACATGAAATGCATGCATAAACACCACAAGATAACAACAAATAAAGATTTAAACCTGCCACTTATTTTAGCAAGTGTATACTTAGGAAGTGAGAAAATCAAGTGGGGGACAACTTGGGGGAAAAGGAAGTGGTTTAGGGAGTAAAACACAGTAAAATTGCAGCTCTACAAAAGGTAGAAAACCATTAGGGAGCATTTTTTGGAAAAGCAGCAGAAATTGTCAGAACACCGGTCCTGAGACCTCCAGTCCAGGTGTGTTTCAAGTGTGTTTCAGGTGTGTTACAGGTGTGTTACAAGTCTGTTACAGGTGTGTTACAGGTGTGTTACAGGTGTGTTTCAGGTGTGTTTCAGGTGTGTTACAGGTGTGTTACAGGTGTGTTACAGGTGTGTTTCAGGTGTGTTTCAGGTGTGTTACAGGTGTGTTTCAGGTGTGTTACAAGTCTGTTACAGGTGTGTTACAGGTGTGTTACAGGTGTGTTTCAGGTGTGTTTCAGGTGTGTTACAGGTGTGTTACAGGTGTGTTTCAGGTGTGTTTCAGGTGTGTTACAGGTGTGTTAGAGGTGTGTTTCAGGTGTGTTAGAGGTGTGTTTCAGGTGTGTTTCAGCTGTGTCTCAGGTGTGTTTCAGGTCTGTTTCAGGTGTTATTTCAGGTCTGTCTCAGGTGTGTCTCAGGTGTGTTTCAGCTGTGTCTCAGGTCTGTTACAGCTGTGTTTCAGGTCTGTTTCAGGTGTGTTTCAGGTACGTTACAGCTGTGTTTCAGCTGTGTTACAGCTGTGTTACAGGTCTGTTTCAGCTGTGTCTCAAGTGTGTTACAGCTGTGTTACAGCTGTGTTTCAGGTGTATCTCAGGTGTGTTTCAGGTGTGTTTCAGGTGTGTTTCAGGTGTGTTTCAGGTGTGTTTCAGGTCTGTTTCAGGTGTGTTTCAGGACTGTTCCAGGTGTATCTCAGGTGTGTTTCAGGTGTGTTTCAGGTGTGTTACAGGTCTGTTTCAGGTGTGTTTCAGGTGAGTTTCAGCTGTGTCTCAGGTGTGTCTCAGGTGTGTTACAGGTGTGTTTCAGGTGTGTTTCAGGTCTGTTTCAGGTGTGTTTCAGGTGAGTTTCAGCTGTGTCTCAGGTGTGTCTCAGGTGTGTTTCAGCTGTGTTTCAGGTGAGTTTCAGCTGTGTTTCAGGTGTGTTTCAGGTGAGTTTCAGCTGTGTTTCAGGTGTGTTTCAGGTGTGTTACAGGTGTGTTTCAGGTGTGTTTCAGGTCTGTTTCAGCTGTGTTTCAGGTGTGTTAGAGGCGTGTTTCAGGTGTGTTTCAGGTCTGTTTCAGCTGTGTTTCAGGTGTGTTAGAGGCGTGTTTCAGGTGTGTTTCAGGTCTGTTTCAGCTGTGTTTCAGGTGTGTTACAGGTGTGTTTCAGGTGTGTTTCAGGTGAGTTTCAGCTGTGTTTCAGCTGTGTTTCAGGTGAGTTTCAGCTGTGTTTCAGGTGTGTTTCAGGTGAGTTTCAGCTGTGTTTCAGGTGTGTTTCAGGTGTGTTACAGGTGTGTTTCAGGTGTGTTTCAGGTCTGTTTCAGCTGTGTTTCAGGTGTGTTACAGGTCTGTTTCAGCTGTGTTTCAGCTGTGTTTCAGGTGTGTTTCAGCTGTGTTTCAGCTGTGTTTCAGGTGTGTTTCAGGTGTTATTTCAGGTCTGTCTCAGGTGTGTTTCAGGTCTGTTTCAGGTCTGTCTCAGGTGTGTCTCAGGTCTGTTTCAGGTGTGTTTCAGGTGTGTTACAGCTGTGTTTCAGGTGTGTCTCAGGTGTGTTACAGCTGTGTTTCAGGTGTGTCTCAGGTGTGTCTCAGCTGTGTTTCAGGTGTGTTTCAGCTGTGTTACAGGTGTGTTTCAGGTCTGTTTCAGGTCTGTTTCAGGTCTGTTTCAGGTCTGTTTCAAGTGTGTTACAGCTGTGTTTCAGGTGTTTCTCAGGTGTGTTTCAGGTGTGTTTCAGGTCTGTTTCAGGACTGTTCCAGGTGTATCTCAGGTCTGTTTCAGGACTGTTCCAGGTGTATCTCAGGTGTGTTTCAGGTGTGTTTCAGGTGTGTCTCAGGTGTGTCTCAGGTCTGTTACAGCTGTGTTTCAGGTGTGTTTCAGGTCTGTTTCAGCTGTGTTTCAGGTGTGTTTCAGGTCTGTTTCAGGTGTTATTTCAGGTCTGTTTCAGGTGTGTCTCAGGTGTGTTTCAGGTGTGTTTCAGGTGTGTCTCAGCTGTGTTTCAGGTGTGTTTCAGGTGTGTTACAGGTGTGTCTCAGCTGTGTTTCAGGTGTGTTTCAGCTGTGTCTCAGGTGTGTTTGAGGTCTGTTTCAGGTGTGTTTCAGGTCTGTTTCAGGTCTGTTTCAGGTCTGTTTCAGCTGTGTTTCAGGTGTGTTTCAGGTGTGTTTCAGGTGTGTTTCAGGTCTGTTTCAGATCTGTTACAGCTGTGTCTCAGGTGTGTTTGAGGTCTGTTTCAGCTGTGTTTCAGGTGTGTTTCAGGTCTGTTTCAGGTCTGTTTCAAGTCTGTTTCAGGTGTGTTTCAGGTGTGTTTCAGCTGTGTTTCAGGTGTGTTACAGCTGTGTTTCAGGTGTTTCTCAGGTGTGTTTCAGGACTGTTCCAGGTGTATCTCAGGTGTGTTTCAGGTGTGTTTCAGGTGTGTCTCAGGTGTGTCTCAGGTCTGTTACAGGTGTGTTTCAGGTCTGTTACAGGTGTGTTTCAGGTGTGTTTCAGGTGAGTTTCAGCTGTGTTTCAGGTGTGTCTCAGGTGTGTTACAGCTGTGTTTCAGGTGTGTTTCCGGTCTGTTTCAGGTGTTATTTCAGGTCTGTCTCAGGTGTGTTTCAGGTCTGTTTCAGGTGTGTCTCAGGTGTGTTTCAGGTCTGTTTCAGGTGTGTCTCAGGTGTGTTACAGCTGTGTTTCAGGTGTGTCTCAGGTGTGTTACAGCTGTGTTTCAGGTGTGTTTCAGGTCTGTTTCAAGTCTGTTTCAGGTGTGTTACAGCTGTGTTACAGCTGTGTTACAGCTGTGTTTCAGGTGTTTCTCAGGTGTTTCTCAGGTGTTTCTCAGCTGTGTCTCAGGTGTGTCTCAGCTGTGTCTCAGGTCTGTTCCAGGTGATTATCTCAGGTCTGTTCCAGGTCTGTTCCAGGTGATTATCTCAGGTGTGTTTCAGGTCTGTCTCAGGTGTTATTTCTCACCTTGTCCGGCGGGCCCTCGCCCACCTCCCTCATTTCCTGCACCCTGCGGCTCAGGGCCCCGGACTGCTCGATCAGGCCCTCGGCCGCCGTGTCGTGGTCCTTCAGCCTCTCCAGGAGGGTGCGAGCGTCGCCCAGCACCTTCTCCATGGTGACGGCCATGGCGGCTCTGCTGCAGGTAAACCAGCCAGGTGGACAAAACCCGCCAAACTGGGCGTCCTGTCCGGGATAAAACCCGCCCGGGCGGCAAAAAACCCCTTTAAAATAAGTTTCCACGCTACTACTTGATCTTGGTAGTAGTTTGTCCGGACAGAAGACAAGACTAACACAAAACCTCCTTTTGTTGTCAACGCTTCCCCGGGAGGTCACGTGACACCGTCACTTCCGCGTCTTCTTCCGCCTCTTCTCTTGTGGTGCATTTGGGTGCCGATGGAAACTCGGAAATCCTATATGTCGTAAAAAGTTGGATTCTTTATCAGAATCAGAATCCGCTTTATTGGCCAAGAAATATCTAAGCTTCTACGATAATAAAATGTAGTTTATACTTTCTAAACATATTCATTTGTTTTTCTCGCAATATTTGCGAAAACCATTGACAGATTGGATGGTTTCTTAATTCTTTGAATGCAGCAGGGAGCTACAACCTCGCGACGCGAGTAATTACAACGGTGTTTTAAAAACGAAATAAAAAGTTATATAACATCTATTAAGGTACTTTCAAAAGAAAATCAGCCTATAAATGATTTATGTGAAACCATGTTAGAGTCTCTTGCTCTTTAAGATACAATCTTGCTACGCTTATACACTTTTGTTGAAATTTCAACCCCTGTGATTATTTTATTTTGTGATTATTTTAATTTATTTTCTTTTTATTTGATTTTAGAAGTTTATCTTGGAAAAAATGTATAGTTACATATTCGCTTGTGTGTTGTGAACTTATGTTTCAGTTGCAATGTTTCCTCAAAGGAATTTTGTAATTTTGAAATGTTGAATAAAAAAAAAAAAAAAAAAAAAAGAGTAATTACAACGGTGTAATGTCGCCACCTTGTGGTGGGAAATGGTAGAGACCAAATACAAGAATCAGAATCAGGTTTATTTGGCCAAGTCAGGTCAAACAAGACAGGGAATTTGACTCCGGTTATTTCACTCACGGTACAGTAATATACAAATGACAGTACAAAATACTGATTAGAGTTAATTAGGACATAAGATAAGATAAGATAAGATAAAGATAAGATAAAGATAAGATAAAACCTTTAATAGTCCCACAGAGGGGAAATTTGCAGTTTACAGCAGCAAAGGGGATAGTGCAAAAAAACAAGAGGCATCAATAGAAAAGTAATAACACAGTAATAATAATAACACACTAGAAACAGTAAACTGGTATATACAATAATAATAATAATAAGAAAAATAAATAATAAGAAATACTAGTATATAAAAAGATAACAGACGGATATATACAGATGGATATTTACATAATTGCACGTTGCAGTGAATGAAAGATATTGCACATTATTTCCCTTTATGTACATTTATTGTCCGGTAGTATGTGGTCTACTGTGAGCAGTGCTGGTTGTAAGCAGCTGTTTTTGAAAACATTAATTAGAAAACATTGATTTGAAATTAGTTTATCTTTGACGACCACCAGGGGTGACATTCTCTCCCTCTCTCTCTCTCTCTTTCTCACACACACACACACACACACACACACACACACACACACACACACACACACACACACACACACACACACACACACACACACACACACACACACACACACACACACACACACACACACACTCCTCAAAAGTCATGTGGCTTACTGCAGGGGGGAGTATCAGCTCTGAGTTTAACTGAGGAATTCAGAGTCCATGGTGATGTGGACGGAGCAGCAGAGGAGACCAGGTTAGTGTTTTTCAGAGGTGTCAAAAGTATTCACATTTATTACTCAGGTAGAAGTATAGATACTAGAGTTTAAAAATACTCCTGTAGAAGTTGAAGTATCAACTCAAGTTTTTTACTCAAGTAAAAGTATAAAAGTACTGGTTTCAAAACTACTTAAAGTATAAAAGTAAAAGTAATGTAAGGGGGAAAAAAGCCATTAAGGACAAAATCAATTGAAAATGAATGCATCTTAGTATAATGCAAATATATTAAAGAAGCATATATGTGTACTATTGAGCATTAACATGTGTTTCAGAGAGCAGGAGATATGATGACTAGTTGCCTATA
Source organism: Cololabis saira (assembly GCF_033807715.1). NCBI lineage: Eukaryota > Metazoa > Chordata > Actinopteri > Beloniformes > Belonidae > Cololabis > Cololabis saira. Next base: position 42,406,228 of record NC_084598.1, read on the forward strand.
AGTATTGTAATGGAGCAACAAGTCAAACTTCATGTTCATGTTATCATTTATCCTAACCTTTATTGGAATGTACATCCAAGTTTAGTTGCAGGAATCTGAGGGAACGGATGTAAGAACAAAACTGGACAAGAACATCTGAAACAACCACAACCAAATTCACTCTATCCGGATGGAGCAATTTAACTGGATAGTTTTTATTTAAAGGCCGAAATGAAATAGAGTAACAAGGCTGTTTTTAAAATGTAAGGAGTAAAAAGTACAGATAATTGTGTGAAAATGTAAGGAGTAAAAGTAAAAAGTCGTCTGAAAAATAATTACTCCAGTGAAGTATAAATAACCAAAATTTCTACTTACCGTAAGTAAGGTAACGAAGTATTTGTACTTTGTTACTTGACACCTCTGGTGTTTTTTCATTCTTCTTCTGCTGTTTAAATGTCATTTCTGTGGTTCTGGTTGGAGTCCAGCTGGGGTGTGAAGTGAGATCTGAGGTTTGGGTTCAGATGGAAACACATAACAGAAGTATAGAAGGTCCTCATAAGGACAACTGGAGAGACGTGTGTGTGCTGAACTTTCTGTTTTTGAACATTTACTGTCCTCCTGGTTTCTGTCTTATCTACATTTTAACAGGTCGGTAAACTGTATTTATACAGGATTGTCTCAGAAAAATAGAATATTGTGATTTTCTGTAATGCAATTACAAAAACTAAAATGTCATACATTCTGGATTCATTACAAATCAACTGAAATATTGCAAGCCTTTTATTATTTTAATATTGCTGATCATGGCTTACAGCTTAAGAAAACTCAAATATCCTATCTCAAAAAATTATAATATTCTGGGAATCTTAATCTTAAACTGTAAACCATAATCAGCAATATTAAAATAATAAAAGGCTTGCAATATTTTAGTTGATTTGTAATGAATCCAGAATGTATGACATTTTTGTTTTTTTAATTGCATTACAGAAAATAAAGAACTTTATCACAATATTCTAATTTTCTGAGACAGTCCTGTATGATGATTTCAGTCTCACAAAGTTAGATTAAATGCACATGCTTCTCAGAGGTGTTACTTTGGATATTCTGTGAGTTAAATCAGAATCAGAATCAGAATCAGGTTTATTTGGCAGATTAGAAAAACAATGTATTTGACTTCGGATACACCGGCGGCGACACAGATGGTATTATGCTCCTGTTTTCCCAAGGGTAATACTGGGATTGGGGAGGAAAAAAAAGGCATCTTCACACTATGTATAAATACGCAGTGTCAAGGTGCAAAAACACCTCGGCACACAGAGCTGCTCCTCAGCCATTGTCCTTGATGTTATCAGACGGCCCGGTACAGTTCTGATACAGTCCAGATGTCCTGGGAAGGGGAGGCTAGTGCGGAGGAGAGAGTCTTGTTTTCATTCCTCCAGGGAGGACCAACCTGTCAGGTTTGACAGATCGGCCACGCCCCCTGCTGTCCTCCCTCTGCTCCAAGATGCTGGTCCATGTGTGGGAGAGAATGTACGCTCCCTCATCTCTGTTCATATTAGGGGTGTGCAAACAAGGGTACCTCACATTCGATTCGATTTCGATTATTGGAGCTTCGATTCTTCGATTCTTCGATTATAACGATTGTCGATTCGATTATTGGTGCCACGATTCTTGGATTATTGTGATTTTTAATGTTTTTTTCCATACAAGATTGATTTTGTCTTCATCTGTGGCTACATTTGTAAATAAATAGCCAATCAATTAACTCAGTTCCTCTAACAACACTCATTAAGTAAATAACAAGGTTTTTTGAACATTTGACATGTATTTTTCAAAGACACAAAATAATGTATTTTATGACTATGTAAACATTTGCTCTTTGACTTCCTTAACTTTGACCAGGGAAAGCTGCACTTGCATGAGAGCGCCCTCTATTGGCGGAAAACACTGAAAACAGTCAAGCCCTGGATTTAATGAGTTCATTAATTCAAGTAAACAAGATATGTACTTAGTGTAAACATATCTGCCATATCTCAAGTGAAAAATAAGAAATGTGCATTCTTGAAAATGAAATGATTAGTAGCGGTAGCTTAGCTCAGACTGCGATCAGATCTCAAGATTTGGGTCGATTGCTGTTCGTGTTTTGGTCGGCTCCGTGCCGGTTTCGTGTTTTGTTTGTGGTTTTTTTGTTGCAGATTTCCAGTGCTTGATGTGTGTCTCCGTGTATTCCTGCTTCCTGATTGGCAGTGGATGTCGTCACCCCCCCCCCCATATTTATGTATGTGTATGCATATGTATGCGTAGATATATGTATATATATATATATATATTAAATATAGTAATAATGCACATATATATGCCTTTGGTTTCTACCGTCGTGGTATCAATCATTAATATGTGTGCAGACAAGGTAAAAAAAAAAAAAAAAAAAGAAAATGAAATGATTCAGCAGCTTATTCAGTCTGGAATCTGGATAGGATAACTTAAAAACAATCGATTCCAAATCGTCACGTGATGCATCGCGATGCATCGACACATCGATGAATTGCACCCACCTCTAGTTCATAGTGTGTTGTCCTTGTTTCCTGATCTCTATGGCCTCCATAATCCAGCGCTGGTGTCTGTTTTCCTCTTTGCGGATGACTCTGGCTTTGTCCCAGTTCATGATATGATTTTCCCTTTTACAGTGGTCTGTTATGGCTGACTTGTGGCTCTCTTGCAATGCCTTTTCTTTTATTGCTATTGTGTGAATTTTTCCCGTCTCCTTCTCACATTCCTTTTTATGTTACCGTATTTTTCGCATTATAAGGCGCACCTTCAATGAATGACGTATTTTAAAACGGTTTCCATATATAAGGCACACCGCATTATAAGGCGCTACAGTAAAGGCTGGGGTTACGTTCTGCATCCATTAGACCAGGGGTCGGCAACCCAAAATGTTGAAAGAGCCATATTGGACCAAAAACACAAAAAACTAATATGTCTGGAGACGCAAAAAATGAAAAGTCTTAGAATGCCTTAGAATGAAGGCAACACATTCTGCATGTATCTATATTAGTTATAACTGGGGGAAGATAGTTTTTTTCATTATGCACTTCGAGAAAAAAGTCGAAATGTTGAGAAAAAAGTCGAAATGTCAAGAAAAAAGTCGAAATGTCGAGAAAAAAGTCAAAATTTTGAGAAAAAAGTCAAAATGTCGAGATTAATGTTGAAGTACAATCTCGAGAAAAAAGTCGGAATGTCGAGAAAAAAGTCGAAATTTCGAGATTAAAAAGGAGAGGAAAAAGGAATAAAAAAAAGAAAAGAAGAAAAAAGAAAAAAGAGAAAAAAAGGAAAAGAGAAAAAAAGAAGAAAAAAGGAAAAAAGAAAAAAAGTCAAACATTTTTGAAAAAGCTCCAGGAGCCACTAGGGCGGCGCTAAAGAGCCGCATGCGGCTTTAGAGCCCCGGGTTGCCGACCCCTGCATTAGACCAACGGTCGGCAACCCGCGGTTTACTCTTTCATCCTTATACTGCGGCTCCGAGTGGCTTGGGAAAATAAATAATTGAAGTGTATTTTATTTGTGTTAGTTCCTTAATATTTTAGTTCTAACTTGGAAGATTATTGTGATCTTGACATATTAGAATAAATATATTTTAATGTTTTTTCGTCGCTCAAAATAAACCTCATAGAAAGCCGGTATTCCCGCCAAAACGGCATCCATTCGTCGCAACTTTCAACCCCAGCAAGGCCAAGTATGGAGAAATGTAAGAAAAGAAAAATATCTGAAGAAACTCGAACATTCAAGGATGGATCATTTGTGGAGAAAAACCTATGTAACAATAAACGCTCAAATGTCGCAAGACATTTCAACAATGAATGACGTATTTTAAAACTTTTTCCATAAATAAGGTGCACCGGTGAAAAATTGAAGGCTTTTAGGTGCGCCTTATAGTGCGGAAAATACGGTATTTTTTCCTTTGGGTGCACTAAAAAAACAAACCCACCAACAAGACTGAGAACAGAGGAACCGTGATTCTACCGTATATCAGAGGAGTCACGGAAAACATACAGAGAGCCGTGCGAAAATACAACATTAATACACCGGTCAAACCACATACAAAACTCAGACAACTGTTAGTGCACCCAAAGGACAAAATAGATCACAACAAAAAATGCAACGTAATATACGAAATACCCTGTCAATCATGTAATAAAACATACATCGGAGAAACAGGAAGGAGTTTCAACACAAGGAGAAAAGAACATAAAAAGGTTTGAACAATGTTAGTTTGAAGCTCCAACGTTGGAAGAACGATGTTTCCAGATGTGTTTGATTTAATTTCAGCAGAAAATTCACTCAAACTTTCTAATGTTCAACGTTACGTGTAAATATGAAAGTTGAAGAGTTTATTTTTAAACTTTTACATAAAACAGTCACATAACAACCACCACAACATGATTATCAATACAATCACATTTTAGATAAATCAATAAATCCTGTCGTTCAGTTGTAATGAGCTGGATAGTCTCCAGCAGCAGGTTTCCTGGATGACTTGATCAGTCTTTCTTTGACTTTTTAATGAAACAGAACATATCCTCTCCAGGTGAATACTCGGCTTCACAGAAGATGGATGATTGTGTTGAGAAAGAGGAGGAGAGACCAGAGTGTCCAGGATCCAGCTGTCTCTCTATGAAGAGTGACTGGTCCAAAGATATTCCTCTATTCTTCAGTAAAGAACCTGGACCCTCAGAAACAAGGTAAGACAACTGTTGTTAACTGATTTTATGACTCATCATTACTTTATATTTTCTGTGTGTGGGGTTTGAATGAATGAATGAATGAATAAGCGTTATTGTCGCTGGGCTGGCGTCCCAGCACAGTGAAACTGCAACCAGTACAACCCATCAAGACGACAGACAAAACAAATAAGGACATGAGACATGAGTCAACTGGTGAGATCAGATCAGTTGAGAAGGAAGACACTGGGATGGGGGAGGGAAAAAAAGGCATCTTCATACTCTGTATAAATACCATGGGTTAGGAATGGGTGATATTTTACCGTTCACGATAAACCGTCAAATAAATTCCCCACGGTAAGAATTTATCATCTCACGGTAAAAACGATAAATTCCAGTTGATGACGTTTTTTTTTTGATAAGAGGGGAGCCAGGGAAGGCGTTGACTTTAAAGGGAGGTGTATTTATCATTGTGTGTGTGTGAGTGGTAAGTCTGTGAACTTCGCCCCAGAGCTGCTCCTCAACCATTGTCCTTGATGTAATCAGACGGCCCGGTACAGTTCTGATACATGTCCAGATGTCCTGGGAAAAGAGGGGCTAGTGGGGCGGGGGGGGGTGTCTTGTTTTCATTCCTCCAGGTAGATTGTGACTGGATCTGCCTGCCAGGCTGCTCTGTCAAGGTAAGATAATAGAATCAACAATTGTATTGAAAAAAAAAACAGGCGGAGTCCAGTAATTTTCCGTCTGCCTTAAATCTCTGGTTCATCAATGGCGACTCCAAACGAATTTGTGATCAATTCCCGCCAAGCCGAGCTTCCAACTTCTCCAAGGTCTTTTCCATCTTGCCAATGATCTCAAAAACCGCCGCTAGCCTGCGATTCTCGATGCGGTTTATTTGATGTTTTAGTTTCTTCAAACATCAACTTACTCCTTCTTGTTCCTGTTTTTCAACAACGGTGTCGTCTGTGTCCAAAGATGAACCTCTAAGGTTCAGTAATGAGCCTGGACCTTCAGACACAAAGTAAAACGACTGTTGTTGTCTTATTTAATAAATCAAAATTTAGACTAATATACATAAATATGTATGTGTGTATGTATGTGTGTGTGTGTGTGTGTGTGTGTGTGTGTGTATGTGTGTGTGTGTGTGTGTGTGTGTGTGTGGGTGTATAGGAATATAAGAATATTACTTACATAATGAAGTTGAATTATTATACGTTACATGTAACATGTAATAATTTAAATAATTTTTTTGTATTATTAATATTTATATTATTCATTTACAATTGTTCTCATTATTCTCTTCATTTTCTGTAACATGTTGGACCTAAAAGTTACATTTATTTGCATTAATTTCCCTTTAAAAATATCCATCAAGACATGCAACTTGTTGAAAATGTCACCAAGTTGAAATGCTCACTGCAGTTTCTTATTCCTGTCAGAGGCAGAAAACCCCTCCCTTCATAGGGCAAGTTTCCACTTCCTCCTCCTCTCTCTGGTTTTTAGGAAACCTTAAAAATGTGTGAAATGTATCCAGATATAAGAATTATGGTCAGCATTTCTAATCCTGATTTAATTTTACTTTAAGTGGAAGGACACACCTAGAATAGACTAGAATAGAATAGAATAGTCCTTTATCATCAGTACACCTTGTGGATTGGGTCCCTACAAACAAACTGCAAATGTTAGCTTTTTAAGTGTATGAAAAAAGTCTGTAAAAACACCTGCTTGTACAAGAATCTCCATCTGTCAGCTCCCATGTTATTGTTGCGTACAATCTAACTTCAAAAAGTTGTACAAACTACTGTCAATAAAGACAAAAGGGGGAGATGCATCACCTCTGCTTCTGCAGGACCTAATAAATACTAGAATAGATAGAATAGGCGGGCGTTTGAAGCTGATGCTTGAAGTGTTTTTGAAGGCAGTTTGACAGATTGTAAAGACTTATTCAGTTTCAAAATATGAACGACAAAGTAGAAATATGTTTTTTCTGACCCGTAGTTCAGTTCAGTTATCATGGATATTAAATGTGAGATGTTTGTGAGAGAAGGATGGAACAAAAAAACTAATTATATAATACTTGACCAATCAGAAAAAAGTCTATCTATTTCAGGCTGTTTTGTTTTGTGTGATGTTTCTCCTATGGGGTTATCGGTTAAGTTCCCGGTTCCTGGTTCCTGCCTTTTTCCTACAATGTGTTTTGTGCATAAGGAGTCAGTTGTGTGATCATTGACTGATGAGATGTGAAGATCAGGATCTTTGGGTTTTTCAGAAGCGGAGCAAATCCTGCAGCCTCCAGGTGTCGGTCTATGAAGAGTGACGTCTCCAAAGATCTACCTGATTTCAACAATGAACCTGCTCCGATGAAGTAAGAAAATCATGTCCTCTGGAAGAAAAAAACAACAAAACAAATACCTTGAGAACTTGTTTGTGTTTGATTTTGCTCGTAAACGTTGAAACATCCAATAAATCCTGTGTGGACGCTGGTTCTGCAGACGGAGCTCATACCAGTTGGCTTCATCGGAATATCTGGGATATGGAATAAGATCCAGAGCAAACCCTCCACAAGGTGAGACCGTCCATCTGTCTGAAGAGTCGTCGTGGCGATGCATCAGAGGTTTTTAAAACCTTTTTAAAACCTCTGATGCATCGGCGAACCCCCATTTTTTTGTGTCCAGTTGTTCAAACATGGACCATCAGCGTCTGTAGAGGACCTGCAGGTCTGGATCTGGACCCTAGTGGTCTGTAGAGGACCTGCAGGTCTGGATCTGGACCCTAGTGGTCTGTAGAGGACCTGCAGGTCTGGATCTGGACCCTAGTGGTCTGTAGAGGACCTGCAGGTCTGGATCTGGACCCTAGTGGTCTGTAGAGGACCTGCAGGTCTGGATCTGGCACACTGTCCTGCACATTTTAGATGTTACCCTGCTTCAACACACCGTGATACAAGTGTGTCATCAACATAGTTGTGCAGACCTTGAAGGCAAGCTAATTAGTATGGAGCTAGAACAGTCTCATAATTCACAAATGCACAGGACAAGTTTTACAAATGCACAGACCGATTTGCAAATACACACACAGTTTCACACGTGCACAGAACAAGTCACACGTGCGTAGGACAAGATATACAAATGTATTTTTGATGCGCACACAAATATAACCTGATTTACAAATGTTTTTTTGTCTGTGAGCTGCGCTGGATTTGTGTGTGAGTTTTGAGACTCCTCTGACGTGACTAGATCCACAAATAGGTTTTTTTTAACACGGAAGGATCTGCAACCAATCAGATTAAAGGGGCGGATACACCTGCTGTTTGAACTGCGTTAGCGCTGTTCACTTAGAAAAGTGATTAATATTTCAAGTTGGTGGAGTAAAGATAAAAAAAAACACCTACAGGAGATAAAAAATAAATAAACAGGATGGAGAGGAGATCACTGCTCAGATTTTCTTGTGATCTCGGTAAATAAAACAGCGCGATCTGAGATGGTTTGTGGGGCCGTTCAACCAGAGCCGTCAGGAGAGCTTTAGTCCTGCCGATGCAGCAACTGATGATGAGAAACAGCAGAGATATTTATGTATTTGAACTATAGGTGTCTTTCAGGAGAACCAGCCTGTTGACGGGGGTGAATATTGCTGCAGTCGCGTTCTGGCTCTGGCCGCGAGTGGCGCTGGTCCAGTTCAGACACCAGCTGACCGCAGTGACCAGACGTGGAGGTCAGAAACAAGCAGCTGTTATCCTCACATTTATGATGTGACATTGCCACCACAGAGACAAACGTGTCAAAACAGCGGTGGCAGATCAACACATTCCCGGTGCAGAGTCGTGCTCATGGGAAGATGCGGTGATGATGCTGGTCGGGGTTTAGTCCACCGATCATCAAACATCTGAGCTGGATACAGAGGTTCTTCGGTTATCAGTCGACTGATACCGACTTTACTCCAGATATTTCGGTAAATTAATCTCCTGACGACATGTGCGCTGCTGCTCCACCTGGCCACTGCTGCTCGTCCCCGTCAGGCAGCGCAGCCTCTCTGCTGTCCGTCTGGTTCTGAGCTCAATCAGCGGGACAGTAATACTTCGTGAAACCAAACGGAGCAAATATATAAAAATCTCCGCTGTTTTTCATCATCAGTTGCTGCATCGGCAGGACTAAGAGCTCTCCCGACGGCTCTGGTTGAACGGCCCGACAAACCATCTCAGATCGCGCTGTTTTATTTACCGAAATCACAAGAAAATCAGAGCAGTGATCTCCTCTCCATCCTGTTTATTTATTTTTTATCTCCTGTAGGTGTTTTTTTTATCTTTACTCCACCAACTTGAAATATTAATCACTTTTCTAAGTGAACAGCGCTAACGCAGTTCAAACAGCAGGTGTATCCGCCCCTTTAATCTGATTGGTTGCAGATCCTTCCGTGTTAAAAAAAACCTATTTGTGCATCGAGTCACGTCAGGGGAGTCTCAAAACTCACACACAAATCCAGCGCAGCTCACAGACAAAAAAAACCTTTGTAAATCAGGTTATATTTGTGTGTGCATCGAAAATACATTTGTGTATCTTTCCTACGCACGTGTGAATTGTTCTGTGCACGTGTGAAACGGTGTGTGTATTTGCAAATCGGTCTGTGCATTTGTAAAACTTGTCCTGTGCACGTGTGAAACTGTGTGTGTATTTGCAAATCGGTCCGTGCATTTGTAAAACTTGTCCTGTGCATTTGTAAATTATGAGACTGTTCTAGCTCCATAAATTAGGACCACTAATTAGAATCAGGTGTGATGATGAAGGGAAACATCTAAAACAGGGGTCTCGGATTCCAGTCCTCGAGGGCCGCAGTCCTGCATGTTTCAGATGTCTACTTGCTTCATTGCACCATGATACAAGGAGCTGTGTCACCAACAGAGCTGTCCAGACCTTGATGACAAGCTGATGACGACCATTAATTTGAATCAGGTGTGTTGATGCAGGGAAACATCTAAAACATGCTGGACTGCGGCCCTCGAGGACTGGACTCCCAGACCTCCGATCTAAAACATGCAGGACAGTGTTCCCCCGAGGAGCAGGGTTGGGAAACACTGCGCTAGAGGACCTGATTGTTTTCTTTGTTCCTCATTGTACTCAACCGGGAGTGTGAACGTCGGTGCTCCAGCTCAGGTCTCATCATGGTTCAGTGTGTGTAGCATTCTGGACTCCATACCGGAGGTTAAGCAGGTCCAGGTTCCATCATCTTGTATGAGCGCTAAACTCGTACCGTTTGTAGGAGTCTTTTTAAAACGGTCCTCTAGCCGCCTTTTCTGCCTCCTCAAGGCATCGTTACAACAACAGCGACGGGCGTAGTGACATCATATATTGAAATTAGCCTACGCAGCACAAGGATAGTATTGTTTTGGTGGATGAAATTAGGAAATCCGCCAGCATTCCTTTTGTGTCAGCCACTAGGTGGCCGATTATGCCCAAGAGTGGCAGGTTGAAAAAGGGCTACAGAAAGTACGTAGAAGTTTGCAGGAGAAGATACCACGTTAAGCTACGTATAGTCTGTGTGAGAGCCGGGTTGCTAATAAAGTAGTTGAAAGAAGTTCTGCCTCGGTGCTTATTCTATTTAATACCACCTCTTACACAACAATTCAGTTTCCATGGAGACATGTAAAAAGCATGAAGCTGGAAAGAAGACTGAAAGTTTCCATCTTCCACTCAAGGTCAAAGACTCGTCTGACAGCACAGCGGTGCTCTGCTCACAAAAATGACCCACAAGGTTAAATACTACGCACAACTGCCCTGGCCTGGTTTTGTGGAGGTTTTTCCTCTGTCTTGGAGCGTTTCCAAGCTCCGCCTCCTGGGATGGATTTGTGGGATTACGAGTTCTCCTGAAGATTCATGTGATTCTGCTCATCTGAGGGTTTCCACCTCCGTGTCCCTGTTTCTGGAATTATAAGCGTTTCTCCTAAACCGGACCTCTCCTCGTACGGTTCAGATATCGTCTAAAACTTTTCCAGGTGGTCCAACCTCCTTGAGTGGTTTGTATGTGGGTCAAATTCCTTTTATTCTTACTAATGGGTTGTCTCTTCTGGTGTGGCTTCTACTTTAGTTCATGAAGTCTTCTTCGGTTGTTTTAGGGTTTTACCTGAAAATTCTCACATAATGTTCTCATCAACGACCGATTTTTCCACCGTTCGGTGTCTGTTACCCAATACAACTGTGGTGACCTTTGTCTTGGGGGGGTTTCAGATGGTTGTCCCGGCAGTGATCAGTGTTTACGTTTTCCACATTCTTGAATGGTACCTGCAGTCTGAAGGGCAATAAAGCTTAGGTGGTCTTGCCTGGTGGCCGGGTCTTTGCCCGTGGGACCCAGCCGGGCTCAGCCCGAAACGGCGACGTGGGCCTGCATTCCTGTAGGCCCACCACCCGCAGGAATGACCGTGAGAAGCCGGTGCAATGTGGACTGGGTAGCAGTCGTGGCGGGGTGCCTCGACGACCCAATCCCATGACAGTCCTGGAGGCAAAAACTCGGGTCTGGGAGGAGTTCGGTGAGGCCATGGAGGAAGACTTTCGGTCGGCCTCGAGGAAATTCTGGCGGACCGTTCGGCGCCTCAGAAGGGGGAAGCAGCTGTTGACCTCGACTGGGGACATCGTCGGACGGTGGAAGGAATACTTCGAGGATCTCCTCAACCCGACCAACATGCCTTCCACTGAGGAAGCAGAGGGTGAGGACTTGGGGACATGCTCATCCATCACCCAAGCCGAGGTCACTGAGGTAGTTCGTAAGCTCCTCAGTGGCACCGGGGGTTGAGTACCTCAAGTCTCTGGATGTCGTAGGGCTGTCTTGGTTGACACGCCTCTGCGACATTGCATGGAGGAAGGGGACAGTACCGCTGGAGTGGTGGTCCCTCTTTTTAAAAATGGGGACCGGAGAGTGTGTTCCAACTACAGGGAGATCACACTTCTCAGCCTCCCCGGGAAAGTCTACGCCAAGGTACTGGAGAGGAGAATACGATAGTTGAACCAGGAGGATTCAGGAGGAACAATGCGGTTTTCGTCCCGGTCACGGAACACTGGACCAGCTCTATACCCTCCGCAGTGTTCTTGAGGGTTCGTGGGAATTTGCCCAACCAGTCTACATGTGCTTTGTGGATCTGGAGAAGGCATTTGACCGTGTCCCTCGTGCCATTCTATGGGGGGCGCTCAGTGAGTATGGAGTCCAGGGCCCTCTATTAAGGGCTGTCTGGTCTCTATATGATCGGAGCAGGAGTCTGGTTCGCATTGCCGGCAGTAGATCAGTCTTGTTCCCGGTGCATGTTGGACTCCGCAGGGCTGCCCTTTGTCACCGGTCCTGTTCATAATTTTTATGGACAGGATTTCTTTCTTTTTTTTAATATATTTTTATTAGGGGGTAAGGCACCGTAGAACATACAGTCATAACATACAGAATATACAGTCTACCTCCTAGGATGTTTTTTTTTTTTGATTCAACAGAACAAAAAATCCGCACAAAATAATGACAAATAAATGAAAATTATTCTAAGTAATATTTAAGTATCAAAACTGCAGAGTATAAATTAAAAAATAGATGAATAAAAAGGGGGAGAGATAAAAAACAAAAAAAACAAAACAAAACAAAGAAAAACGAACCCCAAAAACAAAGGAAAAGTAAATAAATAGATAAAAAGGAGGAAGAAAGAAAGGAATGAAAGAAGAGAGAGAGGAGGGATCCGTCAATCAGGAGGCAGGGACTGGAGAGAGTGGAAAAATGTAAGAAAGAAATGCCACTTATTATAAAATTTGTTACAACTACCCTTCAGTGAATATTTAATCTTTTCCAGCTTCAGAAAAAACATGGTGTCGTTGAGCCACTGAGTACTAGAAGGAGCCTTAGTCGACTTCCAGTGGAGAAGAAGGTGGCGTCTTGCCAGTAAGGAAGTAAAAGCCAGAATGTCTATTTGATTTGAAGTAAACCGGCCATGGTCCTCTGGGAGCCCGAATATGGCAACATGGGGGGAGACTTTTATATTCACCGAGAGTATTTTTGACATGGTGTCAAAATAATTCCACCAAAAGCGAGAAAGTAGTGGGCAAGAGTAAAACATATGGGTTAAATTGCAGGACGAGGCATGACATTTGTCGCATTTGTCAGTGACACTGGGATAGATCTGTGAGAGTCGAGGTTTAGAAAAGTGGACTCTAAACAGTACTTTAAACTGTATAAGTGTAAGACGAGCGCAGGATGAACTTGTGTAAATTTTTTTAAGAGCAGCGTCCCACCAGTCATCCTCCAAGTTTAGATCCAGTTCTCCTTCCCAGGCAACCCTAAATTTAATAACCGGAGAGAGATCGAAAGACAGAGGGTCATCGTAAACCTTAGAGATCAGTGATTTTTGAAGTGGATCATAATTTAAAAGCACCTCCCACTGTAGAGTCGGCGGAGAGGATGGAAAAACTGGAAACAAAGCTTTAGTTTAGCTTTAGTGTCTAATCTGAAAGTATCGAAAGAGATGTGAAGGTGGGAGATTAAATTCACCTGAAAGATCTGAAAAGCTGCGAAAGATACCATCCTTGTAAAGATCTCCAAAACTTTTCAGGCCTTTATTATGCCATATGAGAAAGGTTGAATCTGTAAGCGGAGGTCGAAATAAATGATTGTTCAGTAATGGAGCTAAAGTAGATGCTGACTTAAATTTGAAGTGTTTCCTAAATTGATACCAAATTTTAAGTGTGGAGTGAACCACTTGATTATTCGTAAAGACAGAGAGGTTGGATGGAATAGATGAGGTAAGTAGAGCAGGTAAATAGGATGAAATGCACGACTGTGCCTCCAATTTACACCATGGCATATTCACCGATTTGAACCAAAATGAAATTTTTTGAATATGTGCTGCCCAATAATACAGTTGGAAATTGGGAAGAGCCAGTCCGCCATTGAATTTACATCTCTGAAGTGTGGATTTGCGGATTCTAGGAGCCTTCCCACACCATAAGAAGTCAGAAATAGTTTGATCAATTATTTTAAAAAAGTGTTTTGGTAAGAAAGGTGGAAGACAATGGAACAAAAATAGAAATTTTGGCAAAATGTTCATTTTAACTGCGTTAATTCTTCCAGTTAACGAAAGAGGTAAGCTTTTCCATCTATGGAGGTCAGATTTAATTGTAGACATTAAAGGTGAGAGATTAGCAGAAAAAAGAGAGCTTAACGTTCTGGTTACGTTGATCCCAAGATACCTAAAGCCGGAAGGACTAATCTTAAAAGGAATATCTGACTGTACGAGCTGTGATGCTGAGTCATTGATGGGATAGCATTCACTTTTAGAGACGTTCACTTTATAGCCTGAGAGTGACCCAAATCTCTGGAAAGCAGATAAAATTGAAGGAATGGAGAGGACAGGATCCGAGACATATAACAATAAGTCATCAGCGTAAAGTGACAGCTTAAATTCTGTTCCCAAACGGGAGATCCCAGTAAAAGTGGGGGAGGACCTCAGAAAGATTGACAGGGGCTCTATAGCTAGTGCGAATAATAGGAGAGAGAGGGGACACCCCTGTCTGGTGCCACGGGCTAGAGTAAAAAAATTGGACCGAATGCCATTAGTGGAAACGCTTGCTTGTGGAGACGTGTAAAGGAGACGTATCCAAGAAATGAACCCATTCCCCAGACCAAACTTCTTCAGTACAGTAAATAAATAGTCCCATTCAACCCTATCGAATGCCTTTTCAGCATCGACCGAGATTACGACTTCAGGTGTTGTAGTTACAGTTTTAGAGTGAATAATATTTAAAAGTGTCCGGACATTAAAGAATAACTGTCGCCCCTTAACCAATCCTGTTTGTTCATTTGAGACAATAGTTGGTACAATGTCCTCCAAGCGATAAGCAGAGGTGGCAAATCCGGCTTCAGAAAGTAAAAGTCCTACCATGTATTTGTTCTGCACATTCACTCAACCAGCTGATTCTAATCAGCACAGCTCTTCAGCCAGGTAGATGAGCTAATTAGTGAACTCACCTGGTTTTAGTGAATGGACAGAACAAATATATGGCAGGACTTTTACTTTCTGAAGCCGGATTTGCCACCTCTGGCGATAAGCCAAAGCTTTAGCAAAGGATCTTAGCATCTACATTTATTAACGAAAGAGGTCTGTATGAGCCGCAGAGAGTTGGATCCTTATCTTTTTTTAAGAGGAGACTTATGGAGGCTTGCCTTAAAGTGGGAGGGAGAGTGCCATGTTCCAGTGATTCCCTATACACAGCATGCAATAAAGGGGACAATTTATCCTGAAATTTCTTAAAAAATTCCACTGGAAATCCATCAGGGCCAGGAGCTTTGTTATTTTGCATACTTCTCACAGCGAGATTAATTTCTTCTACCGTTAATGGCGAGTCAAGCTTTTTAGCAGAGACCCCGGGGAAGACCCAGGACACGCTCGAGAGACTATGTCTCTCGGCTGGCCTGGGAATGCCTCGGAATCCCCTCGGAAGAGCTGGAGGAAGTGTCTGGGGTGAAGGAAGTCTGGGCATCTCTGTTGAAACTGCTGCCCCCGCGACCCGGGAATGAATAAGCGGCGGACGATGGATGGATGGATGGATGGATGGATGGATGGATGGTCTTGACCCTTCACCGGCATCGGTGGACTGAGCGGTCAAACCGGGTCCTTAACCAGTTTGGTTTAGCTCCTGGAGGCCCCCCATCCCTGACTGCAGTAGGAGTTTGTATCTTTCTGACCTCCTCTTCATTCTTTTTTTCAGCATATGTCGTTCTGCAGGAGGTAGATGAACATAAGATCAGTCTGAGGAGCAGATGTGAACATGTGACTGAGGGAATTGATGAAACAGGAAGTAGAACCCCCCTCAACAGGATCTACACGGAGCACTTCATCACAGAGGGACTGAGTGAAGGGGTTGATACCCAACATGAGGTGAGGCAGCTGGAGACAGCTTCCCAGATGAAGAGCCTCCATGACATTCCAATCAGGTGCCAGGACATCTTTAAAGCCTTACCTGACCAACGTGGAGCCATCAGAGTGGTTCTGACGAACGGCGTTGCTGGCGTTGGGAAAACCTTCTCGGTTCAGAAGTTCTCCTTGGACTGGGCCGAGGGCTCGGAGAACCAAGACGTCACCGTGGTGATTCTGCTCTCGTTCAGGGAGCTGCACCTGATCAGAGATGAGCAGTTCAGTCTTCTCAGGCTGATCCAGGTTTTCCATCCATCGTTACAGAAGCTCACAGCAGAGCAGCTGGCTGCCGGGAAACCGTTGTTCATCCTTGACGGCCTGGATGAAAGCAGACGTTCACTGGACTTCAACAACGGTCCGGTCGTGTCTGACGTCACACAGAGCTCATCGGTCAACGTGCTGCTGACCAACCTCATCCAGGGGAACCTGCTTCCCTCAGCTCTCATCTGGATAACTTCCAGACCTGCAGAAGCCAATCAGATCCCTCAGAAATACGTCGACAGGGTGACAGAAGTACGAGGCTTCACCGACACCCAGAAGGAGGAATACTTCAGGAGGAGGTTCAGGGATGAAGAGCGGTCCAGCAGCATCGTCTCCCACATGAAGACATCCAGAACCCTCCACATCATGTGTAAACTCCCTGTCTTCTGCTGGATCACTGCTACAGTTCTGGACCACATGTTGACCACAAAGAAGAGAGGAGAGCTGCCCAAGACCCTGACTGACATGTTCTCCCACTTCCTGGTGGTCCAGACGAAGAGGAAGAAGAACAAGTACCACAAGGGACATGAGACGAGTCCACAGGACCGGATGGAGGCTGACAGGGACCTTCTTCTGAAGCTGGGGAGGCTGGCGTTTGAACATCTGGAGAAAGGAAACATCATGTTCTACCAAGAAGACCTGGAGCAGTGTGGTCTTGATGTCCCAGAGGCCTCGGTGTACTCAGGAGTTTGTACCCAGATCTTCAGGAGAGAGTGTGAGATCTTCCAGAAACCCGTCTACTGCTTTGTTCATCTGAGCATCCAGGAGTTCCTTGCTGCAGTCTACGTGCTCCACTGTTACTCCACCAGAAACACAGATGTGCTAGAGAACTTCCTGGAAGGAAACTACATATATTCAACTCTGGATGACTTCCTGAAGAGAGTCATGCAGAAATCCCTGAAGAGTAAAAATGGCCACCTGGACCTGTTTGTCCGCTTCCTTCATGGTCTTTCTGTGGAGTCCAACCAGAGACTGTTAGGAGGTCTGCTGAACCAGAGGAAGAACTGTCCAAAATCCATCCGGAAAGTCAAACACAACCTGAAGAAGATGTTCGCTGAGGAAATCTCTCCTGACAGAAGCATCAACGTCTTCCAGTGTCTGATGGAGATGAACAACCTCTCAGTTCAACAGCAGATCCAAAAGTTCCTGAAGTCAGAGAACAAATCAGAGAAGAAGCTCACTAAGATCCAGTGTTCAGCTCTGGCCTCCATGCTGCAGATGTCGGAGGAGGTTCTGGACGAGTTGGACCTGAACAACTACAAGGCAAAAGAAGGGGGTCGACTGAGACTGATTCCAGCTGTGAGGAACTGCAGAAAGGCTCGGTGAGTCCAGATGAGATCAATAACACCATCAGTTAGTGTAAATTAGCAGTTTAGTTCTTTAAATCTTGTTTTGATCTTCAAATGAAAACTTTTGAAATCAGATGATTTAGTTTTTTTCTGGGTCACCTCAAGTCATCTCAACCAGAGGTTCATGTTTCAAACACTTGATCTAGTTGATGTTTTTGCTGCTCGGAAATGAATCTATGTAACGGAGAAAGATGAAACATCAGAACCACTGGGGGGTTTTGTGGACACATGTGTACTTGTTAAAGCCGAGGACACACCAACCCGACGTCGCCCGCTCTCGGCCGACTGCTGTGTCGCCTCGTGTCGCCTCGCGTCGCCTGTGTCGGGCTGGGTCGGGCTTTTTGAACACACTGCAAAGACGACACCCGACGGCCTGACTAGCATGTACGTTCTGCGCATGCGTGAGAGGTAAATCCCCTCCATAACAGCAGGCAGCGGTAGTCTGTATTCACTCAAAAACAAGGGAAAACCGGAAGCTCTTTTTTTTTTTCAAAGCTTTATTGAGAAAACATTTAGTCATCTCAGAGAAAAATAACACCAGAAAAATAACTTATTTGACAATTTTCACCTGTTTCACGTAAATTTTCACTTGAAATAAGTAGGAAAAATCTGCCAATGGGACAAGATTTATCTTCTCATTACAAGCAATAAAATCTTGTTCCACATGCAGATTTTTCTACTTATTTTAAGTGAAAATCTACTTTAAAACAGGTTAAAATTGTTTTTTCAGTGATGCATTTAACTGCTGCTATGTCATTTCTGCAGGTGCTAAAAAAAAATGGTGTCCGTATTAATGTCAAGTTCTCTCGTCTGATTTATGTCTGACCTGGCAATAAAGCTTTTTCTGTTTCTGTTTCTTTGGTCAATGCTATTATTTGTAGTATATTATATTATTTGTAATCAGCACAAATTATCTGTCCTCATATGATAAAATCCACCATCCCCCCTGATTTTTTTTTTACAACTCGAGTACTGGATATATATATATATATATATATATATATATATATATATATATATATATATATATATATATATATATATATATATATAATTATCTAACAGTTGTAGCTTTGTTTTGTCTGTAGTTTGTAGTTTTGTCTGAATATAAAGTGAAGCTTCATGTTTTCTTTTTTACTAGATAGATGAATACAGTTCTATCTATCTATCTATCTAGTAAAAACCTAAAGCTGTAGGGAAAATCCTTTCCGGGACCTCCACAATAAATCTAAGTTTTTTCCTACCCCACATGGTCTAAGTTTTTCCTTCATCCGCAGACTTGAAGAAAAAACACTGGAGTCAAAGTTCAGCTGGTGTTCCGTCCGAATACTGTGCAGGTCTTTATTGCAAGAATTACAATCGGTACCACACACAGGATACCGGCTGGGTCCAGGTGCCGACTCTAAAACTTAGTAGATTTCCATTCTTCTTATATACTTTTGAAGGATCTGGGGGCCACGCCCCTGTATCCAACAGTATCCCTCAAAACTTCTCCTCATGTCAATTCGGCCAGTGGTACAGCAATAAATCATTCAACTTCTTACAACACTATCCACCCTCCCCAGCGTCTTTTTTACCACCATAGGTGTCGCCTCCCACGTCTCGTGTCATTGCTCAAAATCTGGAGATCGTTTTGGGCCTCTCAGGGAGGATTCCCCGAGAGACACTTGTTTATTACTAATCTTGGTGTAAATTGTTCAAACAAAAGCTACCTCTAGACACCTGGTGTGATGTATGACGCTCCTTGTATCCAAGAAAGGGGAGATAATTTTGCACATACACAGAGTGAGGCCTCTTTGCAAGAGGCCCATGCATGTGTTTCCTTCCAATCTGAGCAGATACAAGCAGATACTTTATAGCACACACATTCCTTTGCATAGAGTTGCAGTGATTCTTCATGGACACCAAAGCTTTAAAAACAACAATGTCTATACAAAACTATTACTCTCTACTACAAGGGAGGTGCAGATGGGGAGGAAAGACACCACACACCCCAACACACAGAGAGAGACAGAGACGGAGAGAGAGTCACAGACAGAGACACACACCCACACCTGCGTCCCTCAGGGGTACACATGCCGGAGAGATAGATATGCACACTGTCCTTTTTTCTTCTTAAAGTTCATATAGCTCTTTTTTGAAGTAGAAGGTTCCCAATGTTAGATTTCAACCAAATGATTATACATACATAAAAACAATTCCTCTACAAAGCTTCACTTTATATTCAGACAAACTAATGTGACAGCTACAACTGTTAGATTTCATCTATTAAACCAACATTTATCTTCCTAAATAATTTATTTCGGCCAGCGGTAATTCTCCACAGAGCTGCAGGTTTCTCCCCGGGACGACGGCGCGGGTTGACCCAGCGATCACGTCTGTCCCCCCGGCCATGAGCTGCTGCTGCGCCCCGGGGCCGGCGGCTCTTCTGATCCCCGAAACATCGGATCAAATTTTTTATTGGAGCTTAACAAGCGAATTTCGGGAGCAGGACCACGCCTCAACCACGCCTCCTCCGGCACCACGCCTCTTCCGGCAAACCTTCAAATACCAGCCTAACCCTCATTCCCTCTTCGCTCTCGTTCTATGCACCCCTCCCCCCCACCCCTTTTCTCTTCTCCTTCTTCCCTCTCTTTCTCTACCTCATAGATTTCTAGGGGGTTCGTCGTTGCCCGGGCGCTGCGGCGGATTCCCTACCAGCTTCCCCACAACGCATCGACCGATCCATAGATCATCATCATTGTCATCACCATCGTCATCGTCATCATCTTTGTATCAATAAATCATTTAAACGTATCCTGTTGATGGCGTGGTCCTTGCTAGTGAAACAGGCGTTATTTGGATAAACTGAGGCTGAGCCCAGGTTGGGGATCCAAATTCGGATACAGCCTGTGTGTCCTCTTCTAATATAATACATCCATGGTCCTCTTATCCTTCGCCGTTTGTTTACTTTCGTCACTTCCGTTTCTCTTCTCGTGCACTGATTCGCTACCTGAACAGCCAATCACAGTGAGCTGTTTGACTGACCCGCCGACGCCGATTCAACATGTCGAATCGGCTGAAAAGGTCCAGACGGGTAGCCGACCTGTGGCGACGTGCGGGACACACCGGGGAAACTAGCCCGACAGACACGCACGGCTGCACCGTCCTGTAACTCATGTAGGGGGGGCGGTTACTTTCCACAGACTTTAAGAGGAAAGCAGTTGGACTTGTTTTTGGTTCCTGAAGACTTTTCACCTCTCATCCAAGAGGCCTCAACACAGATATGAAGACTTGAAATCCCATGATCCTCCAGAAACTGCTGGTCGTACCAGACCGAGACTCTAGATGGAAAAGCTCCGAGTGCTGAATTTCACGAGTGCAGCTTCATTGATTATGAATGAAAGTTTGTCTGAGACAGAAGGTGAAAGGTGTTTGTGTTGTTGCTGTAGAGGAGAGCAGTATGAAGACGTTTACAGCTTCATACGAGAACTGACGTCTGGATATCACAGCAGCACAGCACAATTCAGTCTTCTTTCAATCTCTGATCAATGCTGAAGTCTCTGTGAGACCAAACTCTCCTTTAAGAGTCCTGAACACAAAATACAAGAAAGATTAGTCCAGGAGTCAGAAAAATACTAAATAGCCTATAGCTTAAAAGCTATTAAGATATTTTATATAAGATATTTTATCTGGATACTTGACAAAAGTTCAGCTCCACAGTTGTTCACTTTCATTCAAGAGTTTCGAAGTGAAAAATGTCCAAGAATAAATTAGTTTATGTCCTAAATCAGATGTTTTCAGATGACTCTGACAGACATAGACGTTAACGAAGCCAGTTCCCTCCTTCATCTGCAGATCCAGACAAAGTCTGCAGATATCATCAGATGTGTTCAGTCTGGCTTTAAAGGAGCATGAGGCAGGATTGAGGCAGGATTTATGAAAAAAATTTGTATACGTTTTAAGTTTTCTAGTAATAATGTCAGATGAAGCGTTCCAAACCAAAAAGAATGAGCCCTCTGTGTATCTCTCCTTTGCCTTGAACAGGCTGTGTGCTGCAAAATGTGCTGCAATTCGGGCCCAATTTTCCCGCGCTGTCCTGCGGATGTGACGTCACATGACGCTGCATGCACGTTCTCCCCGTTCTCCTGTGCCGGCTTCTCTGTTGGCTGCAGTACCCCCAACGGCCGTCGTGGTGAAGGGTGGCGCTAGAGAGTCTCATTTCTTAAAAGGAGCCTCAAGCTCCTTTAAATTAGACTTTATTACAACTGACATCATATTTTCTCTCATCACAGATTTTTTGATTGTGAACTCTCAGAGAGTCACTGTGAAGTTGTTGCGTCCGCTCTGAAGTCCAACTCCTCCCATCTGACAGAACTGGACCTGAGTTGGAACCACCTGGAGGATTCAGGAGTGAAGGTTCTGTCTGGTGGACTGGAGAGTCCAAACTGTAGACTGGAGACTCTGAGGTCAGTCCACTGGAGATGTTTCCACATTTATCCAGTTATCATCCTTTAAAGATGTGACAAAACTACTTTAATTATAACATTTTCATGAAATATTTAATATCTGATATGAAGAAATGTTTTTTTTTTTTAGAAAGTTTCTGTGTCTATAAAAGTCTGAAGATTGTTATATAAGAATATTTTAGTAGTAAACAGGAGAGAAACCAGTCTAGATGTAAACAGGAGAAAAAACAGTTTAGATGTAAACAGGAGAGAAAGTAGACGGTAGAGAGTAGACAGCAGGGATGGATCCTGCCTTAGACCTGGACAGGTTGGACTGACGGCTACAGGTGGCGCAACAAAGTGATCATCCTGAGAGGAAGTGTGTCTTAGATCCACCCGTGTGGGTTTAATTCAGAAATGTCCTTTAATCAAGCAGCTCATTAGTTGTTCAACCAAAGACTTTTCAAGTGCAAGCGATACAGAACCAGCTGATGTTTAGTTTCACACAGACTTCAGAATCTGTTGAATTAGTCTGATAAATATACAGAATTCAATCTTTCTTATCTTTAACTTAAAGTAAGATATTAACTGATAAACTCAGTTTTAACATAATTATTAAGTGTTTGCAAGTTATGTCAAATTATAAATGACACGTCACTAAAAATAATGAATTTTAATTAGTGCTGCAACAATAACATTTTTTAAATCTTAATTAATCTATGGTTTCTGTAATTAACTATGCGATTAATTGCGATTAATTCATTCACACATTTTGTGCTGTTATAAATTACCTCAAGGAATGTAATGGAAAATTTTGGTATAACACTGTCTGTTGCTTGTTTTCAAGCGAACATTCCTATGCCGAGGTCATGTTCCTTTGACACAGAGCCTGGCACGGTTGTCAGGGTGATGGGTGATGTTTTGTCTAGTTTCCCAGCTCCCCAACTATAAGATAACTTTTCTTTAAGCACATTCAGCTCACTCAGGACTGACGGTTCATGTGACCGGTTGCACTGTGGGGCTCCATTCAATTGAATGTTTTTCCTCTTTTCATTAAACATCAGAAAGACAGCTAAGGTGTCCTGACATTCTTTTTGAACAACAATTTTTGCCACCACAGGTATTTTTTAAATGTTATTAATACTGTTAACAAGATTAGAAAGGGCAAATATGCTTGTGGCAGGGTGGAGGAGGTGCAGCCACTCAGGCTGACGGGACACAGGTGTGGCCCGTCAGCCTCTCCACCCTGCCAGCGTTATAAGAGGAGAAGCTGCTGCTGAGACTGGTGGTCAGACTGAAGCTGCTGAGTGATGCTGTGCTTGTGTGGGTGTTTGCTTCTGGTGAAATAAAAGGGTTCTGCACTAAACTCTGTGTCCTCTCTATCCTGTCCGTCGGGCCCCGTAGCACTCGCCCTGCTACAATGCTGCTTTATGCCAATGTTTCCACAAAACTTTCAACTTTCCACAAAAAAAGCTTTTGACCTGAATGTAACATTCCTTCACAAATACAAAAAATGTAGTCCCCAACTTTACACTTGTAAAGACTAACTTGAGATTCCTTGTTTTTTTAAGCAGCTCAATGTAAAACAATGAACCATATGCATGATAAACATATGGAGGAAAATAAAAGGCTAAAAAAATATCAGGGGGATACAAAAAGTAAATTAAAAAAAAAATAAAGTGCACATGTAACAAAGCAGGAGTGTAACTCAACCTATAAAGTGCAGCCGTTTCCTCACCTGCTCCTCAGTGTCAGCCAGTGCCCATCCTCGTGCGAATGGCAGTGTGTGTGCGCTCGTCTGTACGTGTGTGTGTGCGGGGGGGCATTATTGAGTTTTATGTTTTATGTAAAGCGCTTTGCGCTGCATTTTTTATTTTGTAAGAAAAGCGCTTAACAAATAGTTTGATTTGACTGGTCCTTTTTTGCAAGCTGCTACAGCGTTGTCTGCTCCTGACGAGGGGGGGGGGACTTAGCGGCGCGGCGCTCTCTGTTCGTGTCTGTTTGGCTGCAAATGGTATTTGAGACTCGACGTACTTTGATTTCAAATCGACATGCAAATAACTTCAGTCTTGTCCAGCGAACCATCTGCCTCTTTCTGAAAGTGAACTAGCCGTTCAAAAGTCCCTTTTAATTCTCCATCTTTCAATCCACCAGACTTTTCCTCAGGCTACGGGTGCCGACGAGCGCCAGAAATGTTGCGCCTTTTTTTTTTTTAATCATGCATTAAAAAAATTGTCGGCGTTAACAGGACGTTAAGTTAACGCGTCGTTAACTGTGATTAAAATTCATCAACACGTTTCTTCGTTATTCAGGTTGGAGAACTGCAGGTTGTCAGAGATCAGCTGTTCTTCTCTGGTCTCAGCTCTGAAGTCCAACCCCTCCCATCTGAAACATCTGAAACATCTGGGCCTGAGCTGGAACCAGCTTCAGGATTCAGAATTTAAACATCTGTGTGGTTTCCTGGAGAGTCCAGACTGCAGACTGGAGACTCTGAGGTCAGGCATGTTTTAGTTGTGTGTTCAGTTGAATTTGATGTGAAAGTTGTGTTAACACTAACCTGCAGACATCAGGCTGATCTCCTGCTGATCCACACTGACCATCTGACTGCTCTGGTTTCTTTGTGCAGCTTGCAGCACTGCGGTCTGTCAGAGGTCAGCGGTTCTTCTCTGGTTTCAGCTCTGAAGTCCAACCCCTCCCATCTGAAACATCTGGACCTGAGATTCAACTACAAGCTGCAGGATTCAGATGTGGAGCAGCTGTCTGACCTGGTGGAGAGTCCAGACTACCAGCTGCAGACTCTCAGGTCGGTTCACTGATTTGGGTCTCCTCAAACAGAGAAGACACCGTCAGTCCAGATGAAGGTGTTTCAGGTGTTTATCGTCTGAACTTCACTCACCATCATACACGTGTGTTCCTGCTGTCATGAAGCAGCTCAAGTTCCAGACAGAACCAGACACATCTCTCAGGGAGATGTCACTTCTGGGTTCATCACTTTTAAAGGGCCATATGATGCTTTTCTGACTCTATATGTTTTAAACTGAGTTACATGTTCATCTTTTAAATCATCTATGAGACCACACATGTCCTGAAGGAAGACGAGTTTTGGGCTGACGGTAAACCAACTGTTTTCAATTCAATTTCAATTCAATTCAATTGAATTTATATAGCGTCTAATACAACAAAAGTTGTCTCTAGACGCTTTCCAGAGACCAATACCCAGAACATGACCCCCGAGCAATTATTACATAAACAATGGCAGGTAAAAACTCCCCTAGTGGGAGAAAAACCTTAAGCCAAACAGTGGCAAGGAAAAACTCCCCTTTAGGTGGGAAGAAACCTTGAGCAGGACCAGGCTCATAAGGGGGGACCCTCCTGCCGAGGGCCAGACTGGGGGGTCAGGGACGGCAACAGCACAGCGGGCAGGTGGAAGCAGCAACGGGATGACCGGGGGTGGGGACCGCAGGCCAGCATGCAGCTCCTGAAGCTCCGGCCCAATCAGCAAGTCCCAGGTTGGGTGCAGGGTCGGGGAAAGGTTGAGAAGGGGCAGGGCCAGGGAGAGGAGTCTTGACGGACAAACCTCTCCCCCGCCTGCCCGGGCCGTTACCCTGCCCCTCTCACTCCCACGCTGCAGGTTCCTGTGTTGTGCATTCAGAGATGCTCTTCGCCACCGGCAGAGGATGCTGCAACATGGACAAAAGAGAAAAAAGGGAGGAGAAGGGGGGGCCAGCACAAGAAACTACAGGAGCGACTCTAACACACTAGAGTTTACACTACCTAGAGATTTACCAACACCAGCTAGAGGTTTACTAAACACTAACTATAGGCTTTACTAAACAGAAATGTTTTAAGTTTAGTTTTAAAGGTGGAGGTGGTGTCAGCCTCCTTAACACAGATTGGAAGTTGGTTCCATAGTAATGGTGCCTGATAGCAGAACGCCCGCCCTCCAAATCTACATTTAGATACTCTAGGAACTACGAGTAAACCTGCACTCTGAGAACGGAGAGCTCTGACAGGAACATAAGGCACTATCAGGTCTTGCAAATAATGCGGAGCTAAGCCGTTTTGGGCTTTATACGCAAGTAATAAAATTTTAAATTGGATTCTGAATTTTACGGGTAACCAATGGAGCGACGCCAACACTGGAGAGACGTGGTCTCTCCTGCTAATTCCTGTCAGTACTCGTGCTGCTGCATTCTGGATCAGCTGGAGCCTATTCAGCAAATTATTTGGACATCCTGCTAATAACACATTACAGTAATCTAGTCTAGATTACTGTTTTAAGGTTTTAGTGGACAGGTCTGAAGTGACGGCTGACCAGGCGTAAAGAGTCCTCATCTAAATATTTATTTACCCAAATACGAATCAGAGGGGATCAGGAGAGGTGGGATGGTAACCATGCAGGGACGGGCCACCGGTCCAGAGGCCAGGAGGGTCTGTAGTTCGGTTGTGATGGAGAAGACAGATCCAGGAACAGCGGGCCAGGGTCAGAACCGAAGACAGGCAGATAAGCTCAGACAGAGGTAAAGATCAGGGCTGGGCCTTAAAACCAGGTCCAAGGACACAGATCCGGTCCAGCATAGCAGTCCCAGGAGAACTGCTGGAGACCGGTATCTGCAGGGAGACCACAAACACAATCTGGCAGAGAGTGAGACCTGGAGTTGTGTTTAAATAGGAAGAGGAAGAGGTGAGGATGATGAGGGTGATCAGCTGGCAGGGAGAGAGGAAGGAAACTCTTCATCTTGCTCCAGAAGGTTCCTTCATGGACCCGCTGTAGTCGGTGTGAGGTTGGGGTTTGTTGGTACCGCTGTATCTCTTACAGTTGACGTTCTCCCCCCTTTATTCCATTAAAATAGTTGTTATCTGTAATAAGTAGATAAAGTTCTCATCCAGTGAAACCACCACCAGCTCGTCCTGTCGCTGCTCACTCAGACATTTGACACCAGATCATGAAGCAGAAGATGTTCAGCATCGTTATGTCATATATCACATCACATAAATAACAAGACCAAACTGTTGGTTTCCTTCATGAAGATGCTCCAAAGCATGTAAAATAAGTCACATCTATGACTCCGCTGAGCTAAAAGTAAGAGGTATAATCAGCTGACCCAGTACTGTGTAGTTTGTCATTCTGAACAACAACGTACTTTGTTTATTTGTTTATTTATTCATATTATTTTAAAGATGTTTCTTAAAATAGTGTTTAATCATATTACTATCAGTAGGATGATGCAGGTCCTGTATGTTTACCAGAACCTCTTATTCTCGGTAAACTTGCTTCTGTTTGAATGTGATGCGTCTATCATTTGTCTTTTATCCATCATTAACAGAAATATGCTAATTATAATAATTCTGAAAAATAAAAATACCAAACATTGCTAAATGTTGAATTTGATGGCAGCAACAGAACCAGTAAAAGTCCAGTCCTGCATTCCCAACTCCATACAGGGTCTCCATGATCCCAGCGATAGTAATCAGAGTACTCACCACTAGTCCAGAATATTTTGTTACCACGTTCCTGAACGTAAATATAGTACTGTGTTGGCTGACATCGAAAATTATAATCTACTCAAAGAGACGAAGTATCTCAGTCTTGCGTTTAATGTGGAAGCATCAAGAACCCTGAGGGAGTTGTTTCTGAGTGAACATGAGGGAAGAACCGAGCTGGGATTTGAACCAGGAACCTTGTGACTGTGAAGCTCTGGTGTCCCCCACCACACCACCCTACTGCCCCCTGAACTGATGTGACAAAACACTCATCTAGAGTTTTATCTGTGTTTTATTCTTTGATCAGGTCGGAGCACTGCAGTTTTTCAGAGATCATCTGTTCTTCTCTGGTCTCAGTTCTGGAGGCCAACCACTCTGATCTGCAACAACTGGACCTGAGTTGGAACTACAACCTGCAGGATTCAGATGTGAAGCAGCTGTGTTGTTTCCTGGAGAATCTAGACTGCAGACTGGAGACTCTGAGGTCAGACATGTTTTAGCTGTGTGTTCAGATGAATCTGATGTGAAAGTTGTGTTGACACTAAACTGCAGACATCAGGCTGATCTCCTGCTGATCCAAACTGACCATCCGACTGCTCTGGTTTCTTCTTCTCTGCTTTAGTCCTCCAACAGTTTGTTTCTCTTTAGACTTACTCTTCTGATTTATTACATAAAAACTAAACATCTGAATGTGTCAGACAGGAACAACTGAAGAACCAGAGATGTGTCTGAACTTGGAATAAACATCTGAACAAACAAGAATTAACTGGGAAATAAGAACAATACATTTGATCCAACATTTAAATAGGTAATACTAGAAATGTGATTTTTATAAGTAGTATTCTATTCATAAAAATGTCAATTATATCTTGATCTTAAGGTCAATTAAGAAAACAACTGAATATAAAGTTCCCAGATTGATCCAGGATTACATATTGTATTCCAGACCTCCAAAATCATCTCCAGCTGCTTTTCTCTGCTGCTTTTTCAAATGTTTTCCACGGTTGGATTAGTTTCATTGCTGATCATCTTGCTGGATTTTTTCTGGGACATTTGGGAGGTTTGTTGCATGAAAGTAGAAAGAAGAAGTCCAGGATGTGTGAGAAGGGCTTGACAGATCCTCCTGAGTTCATCCTGGATTATTCCGCTGCAGGAAGACAATCCAGGATGAGAAGGTGCATGCCTACTGAGCATGCGCAGTGGCTTCCTGCAGCCTGTTAGGGATGAATGCGTCAGAATGAATGAACGTGTCGAGCCACTGTGCCACTGAATTTCGCTGAGATCTGAGATCTAGATGTTGTGGATGATGTGGAGAGAGGACAGTGAAACGAGATTATTTGGTGGTCACAGTTAAAGTAGAAAAAGTATATAAATAGTATAAAATAAAGCGAGTGAGTGGCAGCACGTCGTTGCTGCCCGTTAGTGCCACGATCGCACAACGCAATTTCCACTGGGGGCAGGGGGGACATGTCCCCCCCACTTTTCAAAATGATGTATTTGTCCCCCCCACTTTTTACAGTTTAAAAACTAACGGTAGGCTCAGCAAATCATCAAGACACTCACTCCCCCTCCTCCCTCCCGTCTCCCCTCAGAGCTGCTCTAGGCTGTTTTATGGTTCCGCGTTACACCAACGCAGAGCCTACGGCGTAGGGTTACGCGGCGACGCGCAACCTACGCCGGACCCTACGGCGTAGGCTCTGCGTTGGTGTGACGCAGAACCATAATTCCGGCTTAAAAGTAAACAACATGAGCGCACGTACCCGTGCATGACAGGCAGACACACACGGGGAGAAGGGACTATTTCTTTCATTTTTATTTTTTTGAAAACTTTATCCTTATGAACGCAATTGTTATATAGTCCAACTTTCCTTATTTTAATCAGAACACTTTCTTTTTTCCTCTTCGGCGTGGAGTAGTGGGCTCGGAGCGGCAGTCATTTCCCCCCCCCACCCCCCCCGCCGCCTGCTCCGTTATCAGCGATATTTTATTATAAGTCTGATATATGTTGTGATATGTGATGACATTATTAAGAGTATGACATGAATCTGGCTTCATTTCACCACCTCACAGCCTGCGTCGCCAGTTCCCCATGTCTTAAGTAAATTCCTACGGGAGGGTCGGGGTTGCCGTAGGGATACGCAGATTTTTCGGTTAGTTTTTTCTTTTTAGATCCGAGGCTTTGCGTAGATGGCGGCTTCCGCAACTTTCAGGCGCTTTTTCTGCGCAAGCAAGCTTTATAGATGAGGCCCCTGATACGTTCAAAAATGTCCTCCAGACATTGTTAATAAACTCAGAGGGTCTGACAGACAATAGTGGACAGATTGAATGTGTAGTAATCCAACATATGAGCTGTAGAGCTCATTTACTGAATAACTTCTTACTGTGGCTGAAATCAGTCAAACCAAAGTTGGCTTCCTTTGACTACCGTTAAATTTCATTTCAACAAATACAAGTTTACCACATTTAAAACTCCGAACATGGAAAACATCTTTTTCTAGGGTTTTTACTATCATGTATTAATAAGTCTGTTGGACCATTTCATCCAGGTGACAGCAAGACATAAGGTGCAACAAATAATGTATTTTTATGGTTTTCAGAGTGTAAAACCAAATATAAATACACGTGTGTTGAAGTAAGAAAAGTGAAATAAAGCTGCCATCACCTTTCTAATTCTCATCTATGTGGAGCCTGTAAGATGATGATGATGATGCTGAATTGTAATTTATCTGTAAATGTTGATGATCCAAATGAGGAAACAAACACACAGAAGATGATTAACAAGTGCTGATGAAATGAATGATTGATCAGAGTGACAGCTGACTGATCAGATGGAGCAGCAGGAGGAAGAAGTCCTGCTTGTTAGTCTGGTCCAGACCAGGTTAGCTGCACACCAGAGATCTCCATGGTAACGTATCCAGCCCTGCTTCTGTGCAAACACTGAGATTCTAACGTTTGTACCAACTGAGATATTCAAACACAACATGTTCCAGTAACAAGTTGTTCATCTACTTGTTGATAACTTTTACTACATGAAATATTAGACATCAGTTCATCATGTTTTTGTGTCTCTGACATTCAAACAAATGCTTCATTTTCTCTTCGTACAAATGAGTTGACATTTGTCCCAGAATTCCTCCTGACATGTTTATTTGTGTGGAAACTTGAATCATTTGGCTGCACAACATGAGTTTGTATGGATGGATCCACTGGTGGAGCTGCAGAGATGAAGAGATGAAGTCACTATGTCTTTATTGGAGCAGCAGCATGATGTCATGAATATTGATGAAGCTCTTTTTCGCTGGTTCTGTTGGACTGTTGGAACCTGCACCCCTGGTGGCTTCAGCTCACGTCTTTTATTCTTCATTCAGGTTGAAGAACTGCAGGTTGTCAGAGATCAGCTGTTCTTCTCTGGTCTCAGCTCTGAAATCCAACCCCTCCCATCTGAAACATCTGAAACATCTGGACCTGAGCAGTAACCAGCTGCAGGATTCAGGAGTGAAACATCTGTTTGGATTTCTGGAGAGTCCAGACTGCATACTGGAGACTCTGAGGTCAGACATGTTTTAGTTGTGTGTTCAGATGAATCTGATGTGAAAGTTGTGTTGACACTAACCTGCAGACATCAGGCTGATCTCCTGATGATTCACACTGACCATCTGACTGCTCTGGTTTCTTCTTCTCTGGTGTCTTTATTCAGTTTGGAGGAATGCAGGTTGTCAGAGATCAGCTGTTCTTCTCTGGTCTCAGCTCTGAAGTCCAACCCCTCCCATCTGAAACATCTGGGCCTGAGTAGGAACGACCTGAAGGCTGCAGATGTGAAGCAGCTGTATGACCTGGTGAAGAGTCCAGACTACCAGCTGCAGACTCTCAGGTCAGTGGAGGTTGGAGTCGGTCCTGCTGCTTCCAGCAGTTTTCTACTAAATCCAGCTGATATCAAATAAAGATCCAGTGTTTCCAGTGAAGCTGCAGATTCTCAGCAGCTGCTTTCCTCAGTAAAGCTGTGAAAGGAGGATGATGACAGGCTTCAGGATCAGAGGATCCAGATGTTGGTTGTGGACCGGTGTTGTGCTTGTGTTCATGTGTCCAGAAATAAAGGTGTATTCCAGCTGACAGCCTTCCAGGATGTACAGACTGCTCCACTGCAGCTCTGAACACTCTGAAGTCCTGGATGTGCTGCATCACTGACTGACAGCTGGTGGAGGGAGTCTCTGAAAACACTCCTTTATCTCCTCTCTTCATTCTTCTTCTTCTTCTTCTTCTCTCCAGATGGAGAAAAGGGGAGTGAACAGGATGGTGTTTGTGCTGAGAGGATGAGACGTGTCCTGATGGTCCTCAGAGGTTGAAGCAGAACCAGTTTGTTTGGACAAACTCTGACTGGACTGTGATGATGATGATGATGATGATGAAGATGATGTACATAGTTTCTGAATTCCAGAGTTTTACAAATTTCTCATATATTCATGTATTTCATGTTAAGTCAAAAAGTCTTTATTGTCATTATATTCTTGTTAAAAAACAGTACATCAAAATGTAGGCTTTAATTAGGGCCGAGCACTGACAGTGCGAAGGCCCTATTGTATCTGTAGGTTTTTTTTTTGTTTTTTTTTGACGAAATGAGGGCCTTTTTGCCCACCTAAACGTGCCCCAAAAGTCACCAAATTTTGCACGCAACCCAGACCTGGTGAAAAATTGTATATTTCATGGTTTGCATTAATGAGTGTGGTCTAATGGCTCAACAGCGCCCCCTAGAAAACTTCGTGCCTCAAGCCCCACAATACGGTTCGATGTACATGCACGAAAATTGGTACACACCTGTATCATGTCACAACTTAAAGAAAAGTCTCTTGGCGCCATGGCCCAAACCGAACAGGAAGTCGGCCATTTTGAATTAATCGTGTAATTTTGGCGCAATTTATGCCATTTCTTCGTCCGTTAATGCGGCCCGAACCGTAACGTGCACCCAGGTGTGTTATACCGTGGTGACGATAGACGCCAAAAAGCGCGCCGCCCCTTCATCTGATTGGTCCATATTTGATAGTTCCTACTTTCTGCCATAACTTTTGAATGGTTTGACATAAAGAGTCATGGGTGGTGTCATCGGACATGGTTTTGAGTCCTTGACCATATTTGGTGCAAATTAGCCCCACCCCTTCTTTTGAAGAGATCCATGGAAATAACAGCGTTTGTTCATGAAACACGAAACACAAATGAACTTGACTTGGTCAATGAATGTTCCTCAGTTTGTTCCAGTAAATATTGTAAATGTTTTCTGGATATTACGATGCTTGTTAACACTTCAAATAAAGTCAAAATTCTTCAATAAAACTTGGATATTTTCTCTTGTTCAGTTTGTCGTGGTTAATACGTGTTTGTCTGTGATTAGTCTCAGTACCAGGAGCGTCACCGACCATCACAAGGCACTTTTTATTCTCTTGTTCACCATCAGCACAAATCTGATTTTTATTTCATAAGGGAGATCATTTCACACTCTCTTTCTTTTATTTATTGTAATACTGACATAGATTACACTCTCATTTTACAATTTCCATGTTTTTCAGGGTTTCTTGTTGATGTAGGAATGGGGGGGGGGGGGTCTGTTAATTGGATTCTCAATTAGGATGATGGATGCATACCAGATGGGGGAGGAGCCATTAACTGAGTGGTCTGGGGGGGTTATGACCTTTGAATGACCTAGTACAGGTGTGTTTTGATGTGTTTTTAATTACCCTGGAGGGACGCTATGCACCCAGCGGGGTATGAGGGAGTGGTGTGTGGGGGGGGGGGTAAACCGGTTGAATCTGTCCTCCCCGAGAGCCTGCCAGCGTTGTCTGGTACCCCCCCACGGAGCCACGAAGACGGTTCTGATGTATTTGTGCAGAACCCAGGTAACCCCGTCTGAGGTGTTGCATCAAGAATGGTCTCTGGAACCTGTGAGACCGCGCAGATAGTGGGGCTACATTTCCAAGTGCTATACACTGGAGATGTGTCTGTACCAAGTGGAGAGAGATCAAGAGATGGGTGGTGGGACTTACTCTGGTAGGTTGAGCTGTGATGACTGGGATGTGTTGGAACTGGTCGTCCCACGTTCCTCTGCAGAGGTCGACTCTTCGGCTGTGGAAGAAGAGGAAAAGGTAAATCTGGATCCCAACGGTCCTCCACCCGTTAAATGCACAACCAGCGGTTTGGAGGTTCAGAGATGCCCTCCCAATCCACGGGAAATAGATGTAGTGAAGACAAAATGAATGTAACTCGTGAAGAGAATCTAACAACCCGTGCTGTTCCATGAAGTTAAAAAGGCTAAATGAAATGACACGACTGGATTCCAGCCACCATCTCTCCATCCTCTGGTCCTGCGATGACCTGCCAGGAATAACGCTGTGTCTGTTTCATCCTGGCCTCTTCAGCATCAAACCAGCAGCAGCAGGGATTTCAGACCATGATCACATCTGACCCTGGACGGAAGTGCAGACTTCTGGATTCCGGCAATGATTCAACACTTGATGCTGTGTTGTCATGGAGACAAGTGAGGTAGATGATGATCCGACTGAAGGCATCATCACCGCCGTCGAGCAACGTTCTCCATCTCACTAGTTTGTGGTTTCCATCTATGCATCAAAGGAAAATGGAAATAACAGGAAGTTGGCAGCTTAAAGAGATTAAGGCCAACACATTAAAGAAAATGTGCATTTTTCTTTTTTCTTTTAAATTATGATGTCAGTGTTTGCGATATAAATGATATTTACCTTTACTTAAATGTTTTATTCAAATGAAGCCTGTATGGTATGGTGCTGCCCTCAGACAATTAACCATATATCTGGAACTCACGCTACTCTGTTAACGTTTTGGAGGGAAATTAAATGTTTAAATATCACTAGACATGTCTATGTCCAATAAAAAGAGGGGTTAAAGTTAACGTGCACTCTTAATTCACGTCTCTTAATTTTAGTGGACACGTGGAAGTTTAACTGCTTTTGTCACTACACTTCAATTCAACCTATTTTTTTACATCACAGCACTTTATTTTTTCACTTTGTTGTTTTTTTTTATTCTGATTCTCCATTTGCAATTTTATATTTCTATTTTTAACTTGACCCTTTTCTCATTTTTAATACCTTTGTCTCTTTATTGCGTAAGTGATGCTGAGTCCCCAAATTGCCCTCAGGATCAATAAAGTACCCGCCTGTCTTGGGTTCGAGTCACAGAGCAAATCCATTTTATTTGGGTTTGAGTTTCTGAGGTTAGAAATCCTGTAAATGCTAATTAATGTATGAGCATTTCTGTCCAGAGAACTGAATGTACGTTTGCAACCTGTAACAGTCAAGATAAAGCAATGTTTTAAGTGATCTGAGACATTTAGAAAGTCTGGAAGGAAGTGAGTTGAGGACTGTCTGACTGCTTGTTGAAAAATAACTAAGTGTGTTTAAAGTGTGTTTAAAAAAAAAGTAATCTCTAATGGAGTGTTGAACGTTTTAAAGAACATAGAGAAAAATTAGTAAATATTGATAGTATTCTGTCTCCTTCTAGTGGGTGAGAAAATAAACTGAATGACTAATAATCTCTAGTGGAGACATACATTACTGCATTAATATTCTCATTTCCCTGTAGTGCAGATTTAAAATCATTGCATTTAAAAGTCTATCTCTGGAAGTTGTTTCATAGAAAAATATACAAAGGTTTTTTATTAATCCCAAAGGGGAAATGTACTTGGTTTGGCAGCACAGTAACAATATACACCAAAGTGAATTGAAGAATATATGAAATATATAAACAAGTATAAAGGAATAACATACCTATTTAATAGAAAACAAGATAAAATAAAGCTGTGAGCAGCGTTGATTGGGCCCTCACACTCATTTGAAGTCGACTCGAATTAAAAAGATAAGACACTATCCGACTTTATGAATAAAATAAATGCAAGAAAGATTTTAATCAACTTTGCTGCTGATATTTAGCTGCTACTGATAAAAAAAGTTAATAGAAAAAATAAACAATCTGTTTTGATTTAGGTCTATAAAATGGTGATAAATTGTGAAAAAAGTTGATCACAGCCCGAGAAGACATCCTCAAATGTCTTTATGTATATACAAACCAACGGTCCACAATCACAAGATATTCAATTTACTGTCAGAGACTGTCAAAATTGAAACCTTTATTGTCCCCTCTGGGGAAAATTAGTTACCAAACAGCTCATGACATTCAAAAGAGGAAGACAAACAGAAAAAGAGTCGACAATGAAACAATACATATAAACACCCTACTGGTCCAACAAACACGAAGTGCTGGTAATTTTTTGCCAAAGTGTAACATGTGGAGATAAGAGTCCAAATAGGTAACTTCTTGTATTGATGAGAACATCTTGCAGATGAAGCTGGTTGATGCAGTCCTCATTTGCTTTATAACAGCACTTGCAGTGTGAGGGTGCAGTGGACTGTTGGTCTAAACATGTAAACCAGTATCAGTTCCCCACAATGAGGAAAATTGCACTGCTAATATTGACAATGTTTGGATGTACCTAGACCTGTGAGTCCAGATTTCTCATATGGATAGCATCAAGACGAGGGCACGTTGTTCCATGACCAATGAGGAGTTACATGAGTGTCTAAGGATTCTCCTGACTACTTACGAGCCAAACTACGTTGAAATAGCGAAATCAAGTCAGTGTAATTTCTCTAACTGACTCAGTACGTTCAAAATGGTTTGAGGCCTGTAACGCCAGTTTAGGGAAATGTAAAGGCTGTATATATTTTTATGATGATTAAAACAGGCCAACTTTAAAGTTACATTAGTCTGGTCATTGTTGTACTGATTACACCTTTGAAAATATGGACTTGCTATAACCACTTTGTCTGCCTGTCATTTTTTTATTTATTTTTTCTCTTTTTTTAAACGATGCTGAAATAGCAAAATCAAGTCATTGTAATTTGTTTTGGTCCGTGTATTATCCGTCCATTCAATTATTCCATTAGATCTAGCAAACAAAAAAGACAACAAGTCAATATTTCGTTTATTTGCTTTTCTGTTTAGCCAAAAAATGGAAGATTGGTGTTTGTTTTTGTATTTTCAGCTGAAAACAGAATATATAATAGAGAATAAATCTTAAATAAATAAATAAATCTTATTTACAATTATTGATTTTCCCAAAGTATTGCGTGCGCCTGTTTTGAGCATGCGCATGGAGGCTACATTAGCCTTCCCATGATCCTCAGCGACAGGTACCATGGTGACAGATGCAACAGACCGGTCCGAGCGCCAAAATCGTAGGTTGTAATCGGCTGTAATGGCCTCACTTGAGCCATACATCGCTGTTATTAATAATATGTTCACGAATGGAGAGACATATCATCAGATCTCAGAGAATTTGAGAGAAATGGGTGTCCAGCGGGGAATCTCTGAGACCAGTGTCCGGAGATTACTTGCAAGGACAGGAACGCTGAGAAAGATCACAGCAGATCTTCTGCCAGATGCCACTGTAGCAGCTGATATGTACGAGGGGGACATGGGAT
Source organism: Cololabis saira (assembly GCF_033807715.1). Classification (NCBI taxonomy): domain Eukaryota; kingdom Metazoa; phylum Chordata; class Actinopteri; order Beloniformes; family Belonidae; genus Cololabis; species Cololabis saira. The sequence continues at coordinate 42,442,873 of NC_084598.1, forward strand.
CTTCCCTCATCAGAATATCTTAATTTGGAAGTGACCCCTTTCAGTTGGAGACAGACAAAGTGAGAGCAGAGCAGCTCTTTGGACTATATCACCCAGACCTTTCAGTTGTTTTTGCTGTCAATTACAACTACACTCCATTCAAAGATGCTTTGACCTACCTTTGTATTAATACAAATCTTGAGATCTTTAAGTTCTGTGTAAGTAGACCTACTGTTACTATGGCCACTATGCAATCACTACTGTAAAAGTACAGGGTAGAGCTCATGTTGAGCCAAATGTTAATAAAAGATAAGTCAACTGTATTTTTTGAATGACAAAAAAAAAATCAATACCACTCCGTTTTGATTACAGTCAAAAATGAGACAAAAATGGGCAAAATATTTTGCTGGAAAACAAGGACTGATTATATACAGAGAGAACAATGGAATAGACACACACAGTCCAGCTGTAGGATCCTCCACATGAAAAAAAAGGCAAATACCGCTGGTGTGGTCTTCCATAGAAAAGTCCCAAAAACATTTTCTCACATTTATAAAGAAAACTCCTGTGAGGCGAGAACAATAATAGAACATAAAACAAACATATCAATCGTTATTTATTCTGCACTGTCCAGTTGCCTAATGACATTGAGAATCTCAGAAAGGCCAGTAACATTGTGGATGTTCTCAGAAAAATTAAGCGCTCTGTACTTGACACACAGTGATGAACTCTGGAGCCAGAGTGGTGCAGGATCTGCATGCGACCAGGCTTTCACAGCATGCTGCATAAACTGGATCTTCCATGAATCCTGCCAGTGTAAAAGAAAATAAATATTAGACACAACAGATGATGACATAAAACAGAATTAGCATAATGATAGTTGATAACAGAGGTGTCACAGATAGGTGGCAGTATAACAACAGTAAGCCACTGGTAGAGTATTACAGATATAGTGAGTAGTAAAACATGTGACTGTAAGTACACAAAATAAACAGCTAGCTGAAATTAGCAAAAATGTCAAATGTTTAAATATAGATAAACAAGAACACAATGTTTTTTCAATTCAGGCAGTGGTTATTCAGATGTCACACAGCATTACAAAAAGCGTCTTTGAGATGCAATTGAGCTTATGTATGGCATAAGCAAGGTGCACTTTGAGCAACAGTGGGAGTGAACCAAGTCCTTCCTCTGTCTCCAAATGCTCCAAGCCCACCCTCCCATGCCAGAGAAACACCAAGAGCTTGGACAATTTTAACCTTTCATGATGACCACTGTAACAAAAAGTCCATCAAAAGATCAACATTACGTTTGTCCATGTTGTGTGATGTCTAAATAAGTTTTAACTCAATTGATCTCAAGGACAAAACTGACCTCTGCAAATTACACAGGTGAATGCAGCCCTAACATTCCTCGACTGCTCTTCATTCAGTACCAATGTTGTTTTTGTGTGTCTATGGACGAGGTCAGAGAGACCCTGAATGGCTGCAGTCACCTCTGAGAGACCCTGAGAAGCCAGTACAACTTCTTCAATCTTCACAAAGACACCATCCAGCCCATCATCATCTCTGCGTCTATGAAACAGAAAAATTGCAGGTGTATGCATATATTAAATAAATCATTCATACATTTTATTAATTTATTATATTACTGTAAGTTGATGAAGACTTAATAAATCAATTATCATGTCAATATAATAATAATAAAAACAATGATAAAAACAGACATGGCATTCATTTAGTCGCTTTCAACATATTGTGTCAAACCAGCTTTGCTCTTTATTCGAGTGCATGCTTAGCATTTTACGATGATTCATGTCAGGAGGAAGATGTGGGCAGGTGTAACAAGTCACTGGCACTCCAACTTACGAGATTCTCCGCCTCTTTTGCTGGACAGCTTGAAAGTCAGGCTCAGGAACAGCCATGATCTTTCGAGAGTTTTGTTTTCAGTAAAAGGAGCCTAAATGAGCACAAAAAATGTAGAATGTATGAATAAGAACTAATTCTTGAGACTGAAATGAACAAAAATTAATTTAGTTTTTTTCTGAAATGAAAGTAAAAGTTTGACATTGTTCCCCCACGAAAGTGGCCCTCCAAGACCAGCGGGGCACCCCTCTGGTCTTGGAGGGCCACTTTCGTGGGGGACGGGTGCGCCTGCCCGCGTCGGCGGCCGGGGCGGCTCTGTCTCTCCGGGCAGGCTGGCCCCCTGCCGGGTGGGGGTCGTTGGCCCGGACCGGGTGGCCGGGGATTGCCTGGGTCGCGGTCCGCCGCCGCGGGATCCCTGGCTGCTTCTTCCCGCGCCGTAGGGGCCCCGCCCGCGGGCCCCCTCGGCCGCCGCCGGGTGGGGGGGGGCCTCGCAGGCGGTGGGTTGCCTCCCTCCTACTTCTCCCCTCTGTGGGGTTGCCGGTGGCCTGGGTTCCGGGCTCTTCCGTGTCGGCCTCTGGTCTCGCGGGTGGCGGGGTTGCTCCCCCCCCTCCCCCACTATAGATACACTTCAGGTGGAGCTTTGTTTGGTTTATTACACACACACACACACACACACACACACACACACACACACACACACACACACACACACACACACACACACACACACACACACACACACACACACACACGCATGATCATAAACATACACACACACACACATAGACATACACACTGGCTTGTTCACCTGCATGCTGGCTCTCTAGTTTTTGGGTTTAGGTAGCGGTAGCGATAGCTTAGCTCAGACTGCGATCAGATGCAGATTGTTGCAGATTTCCAGTGCTTGACGTGTGTCTCCGTGTCTTCCTGCTTCCTGGATTGGCAGTGGAGGTCGTCCCCCCCCCCCCCCCCCCCCCCCAAAAAAAAAAAAAAGAAAACTGGGTTTGTATGTGTATATTTATGTATGTGTACGCATATGTGTGCGTATATATATGTATATATATTAAATATAGTAATAATGCACACATACACACTTTCGGTTTCTACCGTCATGGTATCAATCAATAATATGTGTGCAGACAAGGTAAAAAAAAAATAAAAAAAAAAAATAAAAAAAAGTTTGACATTGTTTATGGCTGAGGTTTGAAATGTGCCGACTTTTTATGATGTTGATGCAGGAATTCAAAGCCCACATTGTGAAGCAACATAAATGTTCTTGCCAATTCCAAAGTAAATCTTTAAGACACAGGACTATGGTTACCTAAACTGTAAAACTGACAAGGTAAATGAAGTAGCTCAAATGAAGCACCTCTTGTTCCTTCCGAGTCCACAATTTCCACTGCATTGTGATCCGTCAGGATCAGTGGTTCATTGCTTCCCAAGGTATCTTTTATTTTTCCAATCAAACATGGGACACTGGCCTCCTGCTCAGTAAATCTCACTACCACCATTCTGCTGTTCACCAGCTTTCCACTCTGGAACTCTCCCACGCTGACAGTCCTGGAATTTAGAGAAATTACATTTAGGGTCATTCATGATGATGAACATAGAGAAGTGCATATAAAACATTCTGTTTTATTGACAGGGGCATAGGAATTTAAAAGGAAAATTAGCTTACCTTGTAAAGTATTTTGGGGATTTGGCCCTGGGTGGAAGTGAGGTACTTGCTGAGCTAGCAGACTTGGAGTTGCTTGAGGAAGGAGCAGGAGGGGGCCCCAAGGCAGCAACGTTAAGACTTGCATCTGGTACAGCTTCAGCCCCATGCACTTCATAATGGGACTTGTCCTCGAGGTCTAGTATACTGAAGTTGCCATCCCCTCTGGGGAACACTGCCACATTGTTGTCACCAGTGAGGTAGAGACTCTGGCTGGTTACCTAAAGGACAGTAAAGTTCTCTTACATCAGCAAAACTTGGGTAATGTAATTTACTGTATCCATAATACTCTTATAAACATAGGTACAACACTACAATCATTTTACATAGTGGTGTTTATGTTTATGTAATTGAACCCAGTCTCACCGATATAAAAGAAGGTGCACAAAAAACAGTTATACAGTTCAACAGCACCATTAACTGCAACTTCAAAAATTACCATATCAACACCTCTCTAAAACACAAGTCTGTTTGCTTCTATGCCCTTTTCCTGTTCACCTCTCTAAAACATTGTCAACACAAACTGAACATATGGTAATGACCTTCATTAAGGTATGAATTATAGCAGGACTGTTACGTTAGACCATGGGTCGCGTTAACAGAATATTTTTTTTACTTTTCTTTTTATTTCTGCATACAACAAACTGCAGCAGCAAGTGCACATCAATAATTATCTGCTGTCGCCGTTTCTTGGACATTATCGTTCTCAGACTAACTGCAATGTGGATTGCAGAAGATAATTTCGGTATAAACATGTTCCGAATTTTGAAAATGATTACCTATGTGTTTTCAATAAATATTAACGCTTTAAACTTTATAATGCGCAGTAAAAAAGTTAAGTACAAATGGTGATTTAAGCTTAACTGATCATTCAAAAACTGTCTTCCCAAAACGAATAGAATAAATAAGATACTTTATTAATTGCAGTGAGCGTGCAGCAGAAAACCCCCCACCACCCCCACTGCGGAGAAAAACAATCTACAAACTAGCTAACTCATTTATTTGGAAAAGAGACATAGGCTGTTATTGCTTGTAAACGTTATGCAAGGTTTGATGATTACATTACCTGAAATATTTTACCGATTTTGTCTACAGTCATTTCTTCCTCCTTCAGCGTGACCCTCCTGGCGGCCTTGAATAATACGAAGGATGTGTCCATCTCCAAGACATCAAAGTTTGACAGTACTTCACGGATCCACGTTGTTGGCTACTTTGTTGCGCATGCGCGAACGGTAGAAAGAAAAGAAAAGAAAGAAAATACGAAAACAAACACCAATCTTCCATTTTTTTGGCTATACAGAAAAACAAATAAACGAAATATTGACTTGTTTTTTAGTTTTTCGTTTGCTAGATCTAATGGAATAATTGAATGGACGGATGATACACGGACCTTCTTGCCTGTCTTACTGCCTTATTGTAAATTTTGAGTTTGCTCCGGAGTATTTCAAAGTGTACTGTTAGTTTTGTCTGCCTCCATTTCTGCACTCCTGCAATTTATTTTCACATTTTTGACGTCAGTGTTCATCCATGGGGATGTGGGTTTGGTTGTTAATTCCAAACACCAGGAAACTGGACCACATTATACCGGTCATGAAATCACTACACTGGCTTCCAGTGAGTCAAAGGATAGAGTTTAAAATCTTCCTGCTGGTCTACAAAGCACTAAATGGTCTTGGACCAAAATACATGGTTGATCTGTTAGTTCCTATGAAGCTCCCAGACCCCTGAGGTTCATCTGGATCTGGTTTGTTGTGGTTCCCAAGAACCAGAACCAAGCAAGGTGAGGCAGCGTTCAGTTATTCTGCTCCTCACCGGTGGAACAAACTTCCTGTAGACCTGAGGTCTGCTCCAACTGTCAGCTCCTTTAAATCAGGCCTAAAAACATTACTGTTTACTCAAGCGTACTCCTAAATTAAATACTTACCTTCTGTACTCTACTGCCCTTACTTTTAACAGCTTGTGCTTTTTATTATTTTACTTATTTTCTTATAATTGTATTTATTATTTTACTTTTACCTTTTCTCATAATTTTATTTACTGTACACTTATGTCTTGCTGCTTTTAATGTCGATGTAAAGCACCTTGAATCACCTTGTGTTGAATTGTGCTATATAAATAAACTTGCCTTGCCTTGCCTTACCTTAATATTTTAGTGTGGAGTGGAGTCTAAAGCTGACCTCAGTTTACTGTTAAAATTATCAACTATAAAATCACAGGGTGCAGGTAAGATGTCAGCAGGGTTATTATGTAAAATTTCAATAAAATTGGCAGCCACTTCAGGAGTAAGATAGCGCTTCCTCACTGTTCTCACCGGGGGCTCCTGTTGGGTAAAACTAGTGATATTAAAAACACACAATAATGGTCTGATACAGCCAGGCCGACAACAGAGGACACACCAGTGGACAGGCCATATGTTATTACCAGGTCCAGGGCGTGTCCGCTGTTGTGAGTGGACTGTGTGACGTGCTGCTTAAAATCCATACAGTTCAAAAGATTTAAAAATTCAGTCGTGGTGGGATCTGAATTGTCATCTATGTGTATGTTAAAATCAACAGTTATTAAAACCTTATTGTAAGTGGAGTGTAAAATCGATAAAAGTTCAGAGAATTCACTCATAAAAGAGCGATGGCACTTAGGTGGTCTGTAAATAGTAATACATAAAATCGGAGGACTGCTAAAAACAAAGGCATGGCGTTCAATGATGAGTACTTTGCGAAAGAAATGTCCTTAGTTATTATGGAGTTTGAAATAATTGTTGCAGTCCCACCACCTCTTCTCCCAGTTCTATTAGAAAATAAAAAAAATATAATTTGGTGGGGAAGCCTCAGTGAGAACAGCTGGTGCATCAGTGCTGAGCCATGTTTCAGTTAAAAACAAACAGTCTAAATTGTTGTCTAAAATCAGGTCGTTAATAATAAAAGACTTGTTGGACAGAGAGCGAACATTAAAAAGTGCCATGTTCAGGGTTGCATGTGGGCTGGTGGACTGAGAGTTCTTGTTTAGGATGTTGACATGAATCAGGTTAGGACGGGAAGAGCGGGTAGGTGTACTGGGACAGTGGATATGTACAGGTCTGTTGCTTGTGATGACGGGGATGTGAGATGGTTGTGAGGTTGAGGTGAAGATGGGAGTGGACTTATGGCGTCAGTCTGTGTGGCAGGGGAGATGTGTGGACAGATGAGAGGCCAGGGCAGTGAGTCCTTTGCAGTTGAGGTGAAAGTTGTCCATCCCGAATAGGCTTGTTTTTTTCCAGAAAATGTCAAAGTTATTGATAAAACCAAACCCACATGCAGAGCAGAAGTCGGACAACCACTGATAGGCACTGAACAAATGGCTAAAAGGTTCTGAGCCCCGTCTAAGGGAAGGAATTAGACCAGAGAACACGAAGGCCTTCCCCAGGGTTGCGATTAGCTTGGCCAGCTGTTCATAGTCAGCGAGGAGCTTTGCTGATTGCCTGTACCTGAGGTTGTTCACCCCACAGTGGACGATGACTGTGTGGGCAGACGGGTAACGGTCAATAATGACAGGGATGTGGTGATGTATATCCAGAATTTTTGCACCACGGAAGGAATATGTGATGCCATTTGGAAGAGCTACAGACCTTACCATGGAGTCCCCGACGAGGATGTATTGTGGAGGTGGAAAGTGGAGGGGAGAGCTAGCACTAGAGGTGCTAGCAGCCGAAGCAGCGGAGGGCGATCCCGGCTGGTTGTTCTGAACAGCCGTCCATTCGGCACCAGTACCGGGTGGAGGGGTGCCAGGCGAGGGCCGTGACGACAGGACGCGGTAAAGGAGAAGACCACTGGAGCGCCTATTCGCAGCTTCCTTCAGCAACCCGTGGCGGTGAGCAGAGGATTTTCCCAGTTGCTTGTTTTGATGTCCCGCGGTGGATCGGACAGCCGTCCGATCTGCACCAGCGACAGGTGGAGGGGAGACAGCAGCAGCAGCAGGTGGTGAAGTGGTAACACCACGCGTAGCCTCCGCGAGCAGGGTCCCATAGTGGTTTGAGAGCTCCAGGCGACATTGTGGTCCAGCCGCACCCGAGACACTCTTTCCGCCACGAACCACATCAGTCCAGAGCGGCAGGTGTCCAGACTGGTTTGGCGTGGAGCAGAGGACTGGGACCTTCGGTCTGACTCCAGTTCTGATCCATGCGTCCCCTGGCAGGGCCGGGGCAGCTGGCGGCGGTGATGATGCTTCCAAGGCCGCAGTCTCTGGTGCAGCAGCGACGTCACCCCTCGCCATCATGTCCGGGCCACGTTCAGGAGACTGGTCACTCACCACATCCGATGAACAAGCCCTTGCTTCGGGACCGGCACCAGGACAGTTAAACCAGCCACGGGGGAGTGGCAGCAGAGTCCGACACCAGGGCCTGTGACATCCGGGAGGAGGATGACAGGGCCACTGGGGCAGCTAGAGCCGACACCTGCATATATGAGATCTGCTTTGACTGAGAAAAGGCGACCGACATGAGGCTTTCAATCAGTTTGTTTTTTTCTCGGATTTCAGCTCTTAGGCGGTGGATGTCATCTTTCAGTGGTGAGTAGCTGATTTTGCATGTTTGACAGTCCTCACATACAGCCATGATGTAGGCTACAGTCTCACAGGCCTCTGACGTTGATTTAATAATAACTTTAAAATCAGGGATCTGATGTCCAAAAATCCTTTGCTCGGTTAAAAGAAACAGTTAAAAACAGCGACAATCTAAAAAGTATAGTTTAAAAAAGTAGTAAAAAACTGGTTAAAAGTCCATTTGAGATGGCGTGTCTCTCAGCATAACAGGCGGGCAATTTCGAACGCTGATAACACAAACTCGACAACAAACATACATGTTCAAACGCAGGCCAGCGAGCAGCTGCAGCGCACCCGAGCCTCATCAAGGGTTAGTCTGACAGTCAGTTATTGGGGCAACGATCAGTAAAGCTACCAGAGAACGCCTCAGTTTACAACTGTCAACCCGCTAAACCGACCACACAAAAGATAATTAGTTTCTTACCTCAGTGAAATCAGTCGCTTGCAAGAAGAGGAGCAGCCAGCCCGGCGAGTATGCACAGAGTTCTCCGAGCTGGCAGCTCAGCAAGGCAAGTTGAAACTTCCCTCCAAGCCACCAGCAAGAGGTCTATTGCGTGCGACTCGAGCCGGGGGCGAGATTAATCCGGGATGTAATATAGATCGCTGGTTTTTACCCCCAAAAAACAGACAGCCAAGGCTTCCCACACAGGTTGGCACCAGGCAGACAGCAACCACAATACGAGCGGCGTGAACGGGCGTGAACGAGCATGAACAAGCCATCTATTTCACTGTTCTAGGACAAACAAGTAATTTGTAATAGTTTTTTTAATGTGTACGTACAGTGCTTTAAGTGGGCCGGTACGGAGCGGTACGCAGTACCGGCACTTCTAAATTGTACCCATCAGCGTACCGGAAATGATTTACTGTGTGCGGCGCGTACCGGTACTGTTCTTCCCAGATTCCCCATCAGTCAGTAACTCCCCCCGATCTCCCCAAAGTCTACAGGTTGGATTTGTTGATTAAGGTGGTTTGATGCTCAAAGCTTGCCGTACAGACGCGCTTGGCCAACCCGTGGCTCGCGGTGTCTCTTTGGCCGGTGTCATGCGGCTCTTGCAACTTTTTTTGATAGGTGCAGTGAAAGACAGACTCGTAGGAAGTGGGTGCAAAATATGCCGCGACTGGAATCAAACCCGCGTTCGCTGTACGCAAGTCGCCTGCTCATCCCGTTGAGCTATACGGGCGCGCTCGTGGTTGTGACGGAAATAAGTTGGAGGGACAAAATGCACGGCCAAATGGAAATATAAAGGTAAACACAGGAGGTTTTTAACAGAGTGGGAGAGTTTAATATATATATATATATATATATACAAATTTACATAGTCCCATATTTGTATGACTGGAGGGGGAGAGTACCGGCACTTATTTTTTCCCACTTAAAGCACTGTGTACGTACCAGAAATCGAGAGTTCCCATTCAATGGCAAAAGAAATGTTCAAGTTATGACCATGATACACGACACATGACAAAAATGTGTGTGGATTTCATTGTGATTGGACGAACGAAAAAGGAAACATAATGTCATATCCACTTGTTCAGAATGGAAGCTTGATTAAATGCACACATTTTGGGTCAGATGGACGAAGTATGTGCGAGTTAGAACAACTTTTATGTTCATGGCCAGACATCGAAATTTTTTCTCCCTCTCATGGTGATGCCATTTGATGCCTCGATGGCCTCGCAGGCGGTGGGTTGCCTCCCTCCTACTTCTCCCCTCTGTGGGGTTGCTGGTGGCCTGGGTTCCGGGTTCTTCCGTGTCGGCCTCTGGTCTCGCGGGTGGCGGGGTTGCTCCCCCCCCTCCCCCACTATAGATACACTTCAGGTGGAGCTTTGTTTGGTTTATTACACACACACACACACACACACACACACACACACACACACACACACACACACACACACACACACACACACACACACACACACACATAGCTACATAGACATATACACACTCACGCACACCACACACACACATAGCCACAAAGATATGTACACACGCATGCACACATACACACACACACACACACACACACACACACACACACACACACACACACACACACACACCCCAAAAGTGATGCAGGTGTGCACTTTTTATATTCCCAAATCCTTTGGGCGTGGTGCATCTTCTGACACTAAAGGTGTCCAGGAGAACTAAATCTTCAACCCATTTTTTCCAAACTTGTGCCATTTCTGGTGGCATTGTCTCATCCCAGCCAAACCTCAGTTTACATAGATGCTGAAGAATCTGCTTTGCAGGGAAAATAATTGGGGCCAAGAAACCCAAAAGTTCACAAATAGAACTGATATTGGAGAGAATATCACGTCTTGTTAGTGGTTTGTGTTTGTTTACAGTGCTAAAGGTGAAAACATTCTGTTCAACATCCCATTGCACTCCTAAGGATCTCTCATTGGGAAGCTGGTCCCAGGTAAGGTCCAGAATTTTTACAGCTGTTGCTTGCTTTCCTCAGGGATATGAGTGAGCACAGAGCGCTCACTACATATCCATTTATTGAGCCTACATACCTCTGTGAGCTGCTGATAAAGACAGATGTCTTAAGTCTGTACAGACTGTTGTCCAGGCAACAGACTGTACAGACGTAAGACAATCGTCCACATAGAAACGGCGCCTGATTGTATTTATAACATCTTCTGGGTACAGATGTTGGTTGTCATCAGCCGTCCTTAATAGTGCAAACGTGGCACAACTCGGGGACTGCACCCAAAAAGTGAACCAACATTCTATGTTCAACAAGCTTTTTTGTGATGTCCCCATCTGGCTACCAGAAAAAACGCAGGTAGTTTATGTGTTCCTCGGCTACTCTGACTTGGTGGAAGATCCCTTTTATGTCTGTCATAAGGGCTATTGAACCCTGCCAAAAACGAATGAGAACACCTAAAAAGGTGTTAGTCACATCAGGTCTTTTTAATAGCTCTTTTTTCAGTGATGTTCCAGCAAACATTGCAGAACAATCATAAACAACAAGCAATGTTTTCTTTCGGGGGTGGTAGACCCCTAGATGAGGTATATACCACACCTTTCCTTCCTCATGTTCCATCTCCTCTTGTGGTATGATTTCTGAATGCCCTTCCTTGCCTTAGTTCCTGGTTTCCTATTTGTGTCCCTCCTTTGAGCTCCACTGAGTTTTGGGCCGTGTACTCATTACATCTATCTTGTCAGACTGTCTCTCATTCATACTGCCACGCAGCACTGGCTGCTGCCTCTTTATTTCTTCACTGTGGCAGACTCTGGATATTGTCTTTTCCAGTGTTAGATCGGGGTCCATCTGTAATGACTCGGACAACTTTGCATCTCTCAGTCCAACGACAATCCTGTCTCTGATGAGCTCCTCTCTTAGTGCTCCAAATGCACAATGTTCAGCGAGGCTATGGACAGCAGTGATGCATGATTCTGCACCTTCTCTTGGTTCTTGATTTTGTCTGTTAAATCGTGCACGCTCAAAAATGACATTTCTCTTGCTCACACAGTGGTTCTCAAAAGCTGGTTTTACATCTGTATATTTATTTTTCTGATCACTGCTTAAGGGCAAAAAACTCAAGATGCCTTCAGCTTCATCTCCCAGAGTATACATCAATGTGTTAACTTGATACTCTTCAGACTTTGACACAATGTTACGTTACTATAAGCTTAACTGTATTAAAATAACGAGATAGAGAGAGTAACTTGCTCTTAACCGTTTACTTCCACGTCTGTAGCAACAGTAAAACAATAACATCACATCCATGTCCCTTGCATACTAACAATCAGCACCTCTGATTGGCTGAGGCATAACCAAACATATACTGTACTGTAACAGGTTAGATTAAGTTTACACAACACTTATGTGCACAGAGTAAAGGATGACGTCAGACTGAAAAAGGAGTCCTACCAGGCCATGTAGGCCTGTGAGACTGTGAGCCTGTGGACTACTTCACCCTTGGAGGCTCATCCCTTTTCAAGGTGCTTTTAGTTTCATTCTGACACCCTGTTACATTACTATAAGCTTAAAGGCATTCTCCCTGAGAATCCCTGAGCTAGCAAGCATTTTGAAAATGGCACCTCTAAGCCCCCCCCATTCGGTCCGAATGATATGGATTGGTCCAGGTCCAGGAAGGGAAAGAACCAATCAGATGCCTTCATTTTAAACCACGTCCAGTGTTGGGGGTAACGCGTTACAAAAGTAACGCAATTACAGTAATGTATTACTATTTGCTGTAACGCAGTAATATAACGCATTACTAATAAATTTTCGGTAATATTTTACTCGTTACAATCTAAGTAACGCGCGTTACAACGCATTTTAACCCGTTTAGCTGTTGTTTTTTAAAGAATTCACCAACACCGCGTCCGCGAGACATCCCGACAGCAGAAAAAAGCGTTGGGAACGCGGCGCGGCGGAACATAGCGCCGCTGGACACTGTTTGTGTGGGGACTGTTTAGCCGGTGAGCAGAGCCGGCAGGGAAAAGTCAACAGTGCGGCGTGTCCGCGTGTAACTTAAATCTACCATGGTCTCAGCGTTAGAGCTCGGCTAAGTGAGGCTTTATTAATATATGGGCTTTATACATTTATTAAATATATATGAGCGCGGAGTCGGCGAGGAGCTGCGCCCGGCGAGGAGCAGGAGCCGGGCTCACAGTCAGTCGCGCTGTGAGAGCGGATTTATGGTTCCGCGTTAAATCGACGCAGAGCTTTCGCCGTAGGGTACGCAGTAGTTCGCGTAACCCACGGCGTATGGCCTGCGTTGGTGTAACGCGGAACCATAAATCAGCCTTAAACCACACCTGCAGCCCATCAGGAGGAGAGGTTAAAACAGCTGCGAGTTGTTGATTGCTGGTACGTTTTGTTAACTCTGAGAGCTTTATTGGTTTGTTTGTTAGCTTGCTGGTGTTTTTTTTCTCTCTGGGAGTTATTTATGAAGAAGTTCTGAGTTCCGTGTGAGCAGTATTCGAGTTGAGGGGGGATGAGGGGTGATGTGATGGCACCCCCCCTGAAATTAAAACGGTCCAAATCACCCCCCCCCCCCCCGAAATAAAAACGGTCCAAATCATCCCCCCTGAAATAAAAACAGTCCAAATCATCCCCCCTGAAATAAAAACGGTCCAAATCATCCCCCCTGAAATAAAAACGGTCCAAATCATCCCCCCCCTGAAATAAAAACGGTCCAAATCATCCCCCCTGAAATAAAAACAGTCCAAATCATCCCCCCTGAAATAAAAACGGTCCAAATCATCCCCCCTGAAATAAAAACGGTCCAAATCATCCCCCCTGAAATAAAAACAGTCCAAATCACCCCCCCTGAAATAAAAACGGTCCAAATCATCCCCCCCCTGAAATAAAAACGGTCCAAATCATCCCCCCTGAAATAAAAACAGTCCAAATCATCCCCCCTGAAATAAAAACGGTCCAAATCATCCCCCCCCTGAAATAAAAACGGTCCAAATCATCCCCCCCTGAAATAAAAACGGTCCAAATCATCCCCCCTGTAAAACTGCCATCCCTCCTTTCCATCCCTTATGTCATTTCATCAATGAATGTGGTTTTACTGCTATTTCAACATTTAGAGTCATCACCAGAAAAATAACTTATTTGACAATTTTCACCTGTTTCAAGTAAATTTTCACTTGAAATAAGTAGAAAAATCTGCCAGTGGGACAAGATTGATCTTTTTTTGCTATTTTGTTGAAAGTAACTCAAAAGTAATACACAAGTAGTGTAACGCATTACAATTCAGATATAGTAATATTGTAATGTAACTAATTACTTTCAAATGACAGTAACTAGTAATATATAATGTATTATATTTTGGATGTAACTTGCCCAACACTGACCACGTCCCCCCGCCATGTCCCATGCGCGCACTCACTTCCAGCCGCCCCGTGTCCACATCGCACGGGTCTTCCTGGGCTCACAGTGTCCCAGTGTAACCCCCCTCCCTTCTGCCACAGACCCCAGTATATAGATATTATGTAGTTATTTCCAGAGCAGCTCGGTCTCCGCTGTGTGTGACCGGGGAGGGGAGCCGTTCGCTGCTGCTGCTGCGTGCAGCAGCAGCCCGCGGGGACACGTGAACAGCCGCAGCCCTGAAAAGTTGAGCCGCTCCGGCTCGGAAGCTGTATGGGGTCCGTGGGGATATATAGGCGTCTCACCGCGAGCGCCGGTGAACGGCACGGCAGCGCGCTGCGGTGCCGTGCAGGCTTGTTGCCGCAGCTACGCCGTAGGCTACGCCGTAGGCCTGGATTGGCAGTGGACGACATCCACTGCCAATCCAGGAAGCAGGAACACATGGAAACACACGCACTGGAAATCTGCAACAAAAAACCACAAACAAAACACGAAACCGGCACGGAGCCAACCAAAACAACAACAGCAATCGACCTAAATCTTGAGATCTGATCGCAGTCTGAGCTAAGCTACCGCTACCGCTACCTAATGCCAAAAACTAGAGAGTCAGCATGCAGGTGAACAAGCCAGTGTGTATGTCTATGTGCGTGTGTGTGTGTATGTATATGATCATGCGTGTGTGTGTGTGTGTGTGTGTGTGTGTGTGTATGTATATGTTTGTGTGGCTGTGTATGTTTGTGTATATGCATGTGTCTATAGTGGGGGGGGGGGGGAGCAACCCCGCCACCCGCGAGACCAGAGGCCGACACGGAAGAGCCCGGAACCCAGGCCACCGGCAACCCCACAGAGGGGTGAAGCAGGAGGGAGGCAACCCACCGCCTACCCACCGCCTGCGAACCCCCCCGGGGCCGGGGCGGGCGGGCAGGCGGGCAGGGGCGGGCAGGCGCGTATTAAAAGTTTGGATGTCGTAGGGCTGTCTTGGTTGACACGCCTCTGCGACATTGCATGGAAGAAGGGAGACAGTGCAGCTGGAATGGCAAACCTGGGTGGTGGTCCCTCTTTTTAAAAAGGGGGACCTGAGAAGGTGTTCCAATAATAGGGGGATCACACTTCTCACTCTCCCCGGGAAAGTCTAAACCAAGGTACTGGAGAGCAGAATATGGACCGTGTCCCTCGTGCCATTCTGTGGGGGGCGCTCAGTGAGTATGGGGTCTGGGGCGCTCTGTTAAGGGCTGTTCAGTCTCTGTATGATCGGAGCAGGAGTTTGGCTCGCATTGCCGGCACTAAGTCAGTCTTGTTCCCAGTGCATGTTGGACTTCGGGAAGGCTGCCCTTTGGGTTCTGTTCATAATTTTTATGGAAAGGATTTCTAGGCATAGCCAGGGACCGGAAGGGATCCAGTTTGGGAACCACATGATTTCCTCTCTGCTTTTTGCGGATGATGTTGTGCTGTTGGCTTCATCAAACCGGGACCTTCAGCATGTGCTGGGGCGGTTTGAAGCCGGGTGTAAAGCTGTGGGGATGAGAATCAGCACCTCCAAAACCGAGGCCATGGTTCTCCACCGGGAACGAGTGGCGTGCCTTCTGCAGGTGGGTGGAGAAGTCCTGCCTCAAGTGGAGGAGTTCAAATATCTTGGGGGATTGTTCACGAGTGAGGGAAAGATGCAGCGTGAGATTGACAGACAGATTGGTCTGCATAACTGCGGGCGCTGCAGTCGGTGTACCGGACCATCGTGGTGAAAAAAGAGCTGAGTCGAGAGGCTGTTAGAGGGAAAATATATACTCATGCAAAGGCCTCACTTATATTCATTATACTCTCACTTGTAAAGGCCTGATTTTATTTATTTTATACTTTTGCTCCATTTTTACTATGTCATGTGAACCTCGCCTCAGCACCTCCTGTCCTAGATGACATTCTTCTAGGGAGATATTGGCAGCAGCCTGGCAGGCCGCTCCGTCAAGGTCTCCTCATAGATACAGGCAGACGCCAGTAATTTTACAACTGCCTTAACATTTCAACTATGTGATGCTGTGGTCCACACCACACCCACACCCCGCCTACTTACACCCTTTTCTTCTGTAATTCCACACCCACTTTCTATGTCTTTAAATAAACCGTCCTGGGGGCAGACTGGTTGTAGTTCCTGGTGTGCTACCCTTGCAAGAAATAAGTTTTGTCTCAGCCTCTTTCTTCAGATCACTGAATGTTTTTATCTCTAGCAGAGGAGAAGCTCTCAATTTACTGGTCAATCTACACTCCCACCTCACCTATGGCCATGAACTTCGGGTAATGACCGAAAGGACAAGATAGCGGATACAAGCGGCCGAGATGAGTTTCCTCCGCAGGGTTGGTGGAGATAGGGTGGAAAGCTCAGTCACTCGGGAGGAGCTCTGAGTCGAG
This sequence comes from Cololabis saira, assembly GCF_033807715.1. Taxonomy (NCBI): domain Eukaryota; kingdom Metazoa; phylum Chordata; class Actinopteri; order Beloniformes; family Belonidae; genus Cololabis; species Cololabis saira. The sequence continues at coordinate 42,459,240 of NC_084598.1, forward strand.
CCACTGCTCCTTCACATCGAGAGGAGTCAGCTGTGCTATGCACAACTATGGTGCCAACGGTGTTAACTGAAGTCAAATTCCCCGTTTGATATGTTCAAACGTTGTCATTAAAGCTGATTCTGAGGTGTTCCAGGCATGTCCCACCGGGAGGAGACCCCAGGGAAGACCCAGTACAAGCTGGAGAGACTGTCTCTCGGCTGGCCTGGGAACGTCTCGGATTCCCCTCGGAAGAGCTGGAGGAAGTGTCTGGGGTGAAGGAAGTCTGGGCATCTCTGCTAAGACTGCTGCCCCAGCAACCCGGTAACTCATACGCGGAACAAAATGGATGGATAGATGGGTTTAAAATGGTGTCATGTCAATAGACTTGCCATAACACTGATGTATGCAAATGTTTGTTTATTTACTCCAGAACCTTAGAATGTTATTTTTATAATATGATTATATTTTTATGTGGACACCAAAGGCACTTTTTATAGTGATATTGAATGTGGGGGCACCTGGGGGATGGGGGGGATCCTGATCGTAAGGACCACATCAACGCTGCTCACAGTTTTATTTTGTTTTCTATTTAATAAATATGTTATTCCTTTATACTTGTTTATATTTTTTATATATTGTTAAATTCACTTTGGTGTATATTGTTACTATGCTGCCGAACCAAGTACATTTCCCTTTGGGATTAATAAAAAACCATAAGAACTTCCCGAGATTCGACTTTTAACCTTCGTCTGGTGTTAGGGTCGCCACCGACCCGTTCTTAGGTTTTAAATTCATAAAACTACCACAAAAATCAGTTTATTGCATCAAGGCTTTTTGACTTTGTCAGCAACCTCTATTTCAACAAAATAATATAAAAAAAAATGTTATCACTAAATTATAAAATGTTCTGGTTGAAATTGTTACCTTTGTGGGGTTAGGGTCGGTTTCGACCCGGTTATAAAATTATGCTTATAAAGCAATAATTAGAGCCAAAACTGAAATCATAAGTGCACTGTCAGACAGCCAGCTCCTCTCCCAGTCATGTGAGCTTCAGTGGATTCTCATTTTGGATTTTTGTTTTCCAGTTTACCTGCACATAAACAAAAGAAAATAAAGTCGGGCATGTCCAGCTATGTAGGTCAATTCACTCATTTCACTTGCAGAGTGCACATCTCCAGTGTGCAGCATGCAAAGATGAGAAGAAGATTTACAGTAAGCCAAGTTCTGGACTATATTTTTGTTGAAAATGAGACAGACGACAATGAGCAGCGTAGTGATGCAGAGGAGCAGGATTCTGAGGAGGAAGACGATGTGGAGTATCATCCAGAAGACACTGACACATCTGGTGAGTCTGACGAGGAGGTCACTGGTGCTGAAGCTTATCCTGCTGAAAAATTCAAGTCCAAAAATGGAAAGATACTTTGGAGCTCAGTACCTCATGATGTACATGGCAGGGCAGCTGCTGAAAATGTCATCAAAAAGACCCCTGAAATCACAAGGTTTGCTGTGACAAGAGTCAGTGATATCAAAACCTGTTTTATTTATGCCATTGTCAATAAAAAGAGTCATAATTGCTATGACAAACCTTGAAGGGGAAAAAAGTCCATGGCGACACGTGGAAAGACATGGATGAGGAATGCATGGATGTTTATATTGGTGTTCTTCTTCTTGCTGGAGTGTACAGATCCTGCAATGAATCCACTGATCTCTGGGATGCATCGACGGCAGAAATATTTTCCGGGGAACAATGTCACTTCAGACCTTTCGAATGATATCACGAGTCCTCAGATTTGACAACAGGAATACCAGAGCAAGATCTGACAAGCTTGCCCCCATCAGGGATGTCTGGGAGAAATGGGTGCAGCTCCGAACCACTGATGTTCAACCCAGGGCCAGAGGTGACAGTGGATGAACGTCTTCTCCCTTTCCCAGAAAAATGCCCCTTCCGGCAATACATACCCAGTAAGCCAGGGAAGTACGGCATAAAAATCTGGGCAGCCTGCGATGCCAAAAACAGCTACTGATTTACACAGGCAAAGCTGCGAGTGGCATCCCTGAGAAGAACCAAGGAAAACGTGTCGTCCTTGATTTGACTACTGGCCTGCAGGGTCACAATATCACTTGTGACAATTTTTTAAAGTTCTATTGCTGAAAAAATACTTTTGTTCCATTTCCTTGAGGTAAATGTATATGGGTCGAAATTGACCCATAAAACCATAGATGTTACTATAGTTAATAATATTAAAATGAAAAAATAAATAAAACAAATTTATTTAAGAGATGTGTTCTAATACCCCTCAGTAATAGCCAGGTAACACAATAACCTTTTATTTATTAATATGATTCTCTTGAGGCTCATTTGGCCAGTTTTTTAAATTGAAATCAAGGGCTATGCTCACAAAAAAGGCCCAGAGTTCCCACACCAAAAATATTAAAACCAATATTTTCATGGATAAGGAAGCCTAACAATGTAACCAAGAGATGAGAAACAAATTGGATGATGGATAATTGCTTTTAGTGTATTTTAGAGATGATTTAAAACACGGGTCAAAACCGACCCGTTAACATCAGAGATGGTAACAGAAAGCTAACACCAGACAAAGGTTAAATGCAATGATCGTATATCTCCACTAGAGGGAGACAAGACAAATATTAATGCAGTAATTTATGTATCCACTAGAGGGAGACAATTATTCAAACTTTTAATTATTTGTCCAACTTATTTTCTGACCCACTAGACAGTTCTTTAAAACATTCAACACTCCATTGCAGATTACTCTTTTTTTAAACACACTTTTATTTTTCAACAAACAATTAGACAGTACTCAACTTACTTTCTTTCAGACTTTATAAATGTCTCAGATCACTTAAAACATCACTTTCTCTTTAACGTTACAAGTTGCAAACATACATTCAGTTCTGAGTTCTCTGGACAGAAATGCTCACACATTAAATATTAGCATTTACAGGATTTCTAACCTCAGAAACTCCAACCCAAATGAAATGGATTTGCTCCGTGACTCAAACCCAAGACAGGCGGGTACTTTATTCATCCTAAGGGAAATTTGGGGACTCAGCAGCACTTACGCAATAAAGAGACAAAGGTATTAAAAATGAGAAAAGGGTCAAGTTAAAAATAGAAATATAAAATTGCAACTGCAGAATCAGGATAAATAAATAAATACAACGAAGTGAGAAAATAAATTGCTGTGATTTAAAAAGTAGGTTGAATTAAAGTGAAGTGACAAAAGCACTTAAACTGACACGTGTCCACTAAAATGAAAAGACATGAATTAAGAAGGCACGTAAACTTTAACCCCTCTTTTTATTGGACATAGACATGTATAGTGATATTTAAACATTTAATTTCCCTCCAAAACCTTAACAGAGTGGCGTGAGGTCCAGATATAGAGTATGTTTTGTTGTCTGAGGGCAGCACCATGCCATACAGGCTTCATTTGAATAAAACATTTAAGTGAAGGTAAATATAATTTATAACGTAAACACCGACATCATCATTTAAAAGAAAAAAAGAAAAATTCACATTTTCTTTAATGTTTTGGCCTTAATCTCTATAAACTGCCAACCTCCTGTTATTTCCATTTGCCTTTGATGCATAGATGGAAACCACAAACTAGTGAGATGGAGAACGTTGCTCCACGGCTGTGATGCCTTCAGTCGGACCATCATCTACCTCGCTTGTCTCCATGACAACACAGCATCAAGTGTTGAATCACTGTTCATTGCCGGTTTCCAGAAGTCTGCAATTCCCTCCAGGGTCAGATGTGATCAGGGTCTGAAATCCCTGCTGCTGCTGGTTTGATGCTGAAGAGGCCAGGATGAAACAGACACAGCGTTATTCCTGGCAGGTCATCGCAGGACCAGAGGACGGAGAGATGGTGGCTGGAATCCAGTCGTGTCATTTCATTTAGTCTTTTTAACTTCATGGAGCAGCACGGGTTGTTAGATTCTCTTCACGAGTTACATTTATTTTGTTTTCACTACATGTATTTGGCAGGAATTCAGAGGGTGTCTCTTAACCTCCGAACTGTTGGTTGTGCATTTAATGGGTGGAGGAGCGTTGGGATCCCGGTTTACCTTTTCCTCTTATTCCACAGCCGAAGACTCGACCTCTGCAGACGAACGTGGGACGACCAATTCCAACACATCCCAGTCGTTGCAGCTCAACCTACCAGAGTAAGTCCCACCACCCATCTCTTGATCTCTCTCCACTAGGTACAGACACATCTCCAGTATACTGTATCCCCCTTGGAAATGTAGCCCCACTATCTGCGCTGTCTCACAAGTTCCAGAAACCATTCTTGATGTAACACCTCAGACAGGATTACCTGGGTTCTGCACAAATACATCAGAACCGTCTTCGGATCATCAGAAACACGTCTCATCCTCTCAGCACAAACACCGTCCTGTTCACTCTCATCATTCCCAGCTGGAGAGAAGAAGAGAGAAGAGAGGAGATAAAGGAGTGTTTGCAGAGACTCCCTCCATCAGCTGTCAGTCAGTGATGCAGCACATCCAGGACTTCAGAGGTGTTCAGAGCTGCAGTAGAGCAGTCTGTACATCCTGGAAGGCTGTCAGATGGAATACACCTTTATTTCTGGACACATGAACACAAGCACAACACCAGTCCACAACCAACATCTGGATCATCTGATCCTGAAGCCTGTCATCATCCTCCTCTCACAGCTTTACTGAGGAAAACAGCCGCTGAGAAGCTGCAGCTTCAATGGAAACACTGGATCTTTGATTTGATATAATCTGGATTTAGTAGAAAACTGCAGGAAGCAGCAGGACCGACTCTAACCTCCACTGACCTGAGAGTCTGCAGCTGGTAGTCTGGACTCTTCACCAGATCAGACAGCTGCTTCACATCTGCAACCTGCAGCTGGTTCCTGCTCAGGTCCAGATGTTTCAGATGGGAGGGGTTGGACTTCAGAGCTGAGACTAGAGAAAAACAGCTGATCTCTGACAGACCGGAGTACTGCAAGCTGCATAAAGACACCAAACAAGAAGAAACCGGAGCAGTCAGATGGTCAGTTTGGATCAACAGGAGATCAGCCTGATGTCTACAGGTTAGTGTCAACGCAACTTTCACATCAGATTCATCTGAACACACAACTAAAACATGTCTGACCTCAGAGTCTCCAGTCTGCAGTCTGGACTCTCCAGGAAACCGCACAGATGTTTCACTCCTGAATCCTGCAGCTGGTTCCCGCTCAGGTCCAGATGTTTCAGATGGGAGGGGTTGGACTTCAGAGCTGAGACCAGAGAAGAACAGCCGATCTCTGATAAACTGCAGAACTCCAACCTGAATGAAGAATAAAAAATGTGAGCTGAAGCCACCAGGATGCAGGTTCCAACAGTCCTACAGAACCAGTGAAAAAGAGCCTAATCAATATTCATGACATCATGCTGCTGCTCCAATAAAGACATAGTGACTTCAGCTCTTAAGCTCTGCAGCTCCACCAGTGGATCCATCCATACAAACTCATGTTATGCGGCCAAATGATTCAAGTTTCCACACAAATAAACATGTCAGAAGGAATTCTGGGACAAACGTCAATTAATTCATTCGCATGAAGAGAAAATTAAGCATTTATATGAATGTCAGAGACACAACTGATGAACTGATGTCTAATATTTCATGTAGTAAAAGTAGTTTCAAGTTTTCAACAAGCAGATGAACAACTTGTTACTGGAACATGTTGTGTTTGAGTATTTCAGTCGGTACAAAAGTTAGCACAAAAGCAGGGCTGGATACGTTACCATGGAGATCTCTGGTGTGCAGCTAACCTGGTCTAGACCAGACTAACAAGCAGGACTTTTTCCTCCCGCTGCTCCATCTGATCAGTCAGCTCTCACTTTGATCAATCATCAACCATCTGTGACAACACCTCACTCAACTTCGCTCTACTCAACATCCGTTCACTGACAAGCAAGGGAAATCTCATCCAGGACCTCATCACCGACCGTAAGCTAGACTTTCTTTGTTTAACTGAGACATGGCAACAGCCCAACGACTTCTCTCAGCTGAATGAATCCACTCCTAGTGGGTTTGTTTACATCTGTCAACCCTGTGGCTCCGGCCGGGGAGGAGGTCTTGCGGTAATTCACAGCGAGAACTGGAAAGTCTCGCCGGTGTCTGTGCCTGTGTCCAGCTCGTTTGAGTCTATTGTGTGCGAGCTGTCTGTTTCCACTCCAACCATCATTGCCACTGTCTACCGCACCCCCAAACCAAATTTTTAAATGACTTTGCTGCCTTCCTCACCCATTTATCATCTCTCTCACCAAACATAAGAATACTGGGTGATTTCAATATCCACATGGACAATATTAATCTGCCTCTCACCAAAGACTTCACCTCCTGTTTAGACAGTTTTGGATGTCAGCAACACACTACTTTTCCCACACACTCCAAAGGACACATTCTGGATTTAATCTGCTGCTCTGGTGTCACTCCCTCCGACCTTACAGCTGATAAACGTCCCATAACTAACCACTTTCTCCTCTCATTCACAGTGAAACTCACCCTCCCTCTCGAAAAAAACACGCCTCATTTCATTTCGGAATATAAAAAATATTGACCCTGCCACTCTCACTTAAGGTATCCATTCCTCCTGCCTCCGTGACATCCACAATCTATCCACCCCTGATGATATGGATTCTCATTACAACACTGGACTCCATAGTATTCTTAATTCCTTTGCTCCGTTAAAAACCAGATCTGTTTCTTTCTCTGCCCCTTGGTTCACCCCCGATCTCCGTCTCATGAAAGCTAAAGGTCGGCAACTTGAACGCCTCCATAGAAAAACTGGTCTCACTATTCACAAGGACATGCACAATAACCACATATTACGTTATAAGGACTCCTTTGCCAGCACCAAAACCCACTACTACTCCGGCATAATCAATAAAGGAAACTCCAAGTCGCTCTTCTCCCTACTCAACAATATCACCAACCCCAGGACTCTCTCTCTTCTCATTTCTACACAACCTCCTTCTGCAACTCCATTATGTCATTTTTCACTGAAAAAACCAAGAACATCCATGAGCACCTCAGATCAATTCCTCACCTCAGCTCCTCAGCCGACTTTCACTCATCCACACACCCATTCTCCACCTTCCATCTCCCCATTCTCTCACAGAGAGAGAATCACAGAACTGATCCAGAAATCCAAGCCATCCACTTGACAACTGGACCCCCTCCCCACACAACTTGTTAAAGCCTGCTCCCCCTCCCTGGTCCCCCTCATCTCTGCCATCATCCACTCCTCTCTCACCACTGGGACTGTCCCTGCATCCTTCAAAACTGCTGCCATTACTCCAATTTTGAAAAAACCTGGTGCCGACCCCTCCAACTTCAACAACTTCTGTCCTATATCCAATCTACCCCTTCATTTCCAAAATCCTTGAAAAAACAGTTGCTTCCCAACTCCATTCTCACCTGTCCCATAACAATTTCAATTTGGATTTATTTATTTATTTGGTAAGGGACAATGTACATCAATCAGCTTTTTTTTTTAAAGAAAAAAAAAAAGTAGATGCACCCAGATTGCAGCCATAGGCTGGTTTACATCGGTAGTCCCCCTGCCAGATGTAATCAGCAAAAATCATACAAACAATAATGATAACAATCACAAAAAAAAGAAAGCAATATAGCACACATAACATGGCATATGCGTTCACAATAGAGGTCAATGACGATAAAAACAGTGCTGGGGAAATGAATGGTTTGAGAACTAAAGTGCTGTAGTGCTATTTTGTACCTGCTGTGGTACATGATAAATACTAATAAATAGTTGAATATTAAAGTGCTGCCAGTACATGATTATGGTACATGCAAAATAAAGTAAGTGAAAAGAAAACAAAAAACAAAAAAAAACAAAAGGGGGGTGAGGGGGGTGGGGGTCTATACGGGGTGTGGAGATGAAGTTTGAGATTGCAGCAATGCAGAGTCAGGTACTTAGTTATTAAAAATTAATCCTAAAAAAAAAAAATAATAAATACATTCATACATTGCATATCAACAGTGGTTACAAGTTTGGTTACTTATTAACCATTTTTTTAATTTAGTTTTGAATGTCCCATATGTGTTACAGTCTCGGATCACAGAGGGCGTAGTATTCCATATGCGACTACCTGCAACCGAGAGTACAGCCTGCCTATGTTTTGTTTGACATAGTCCGACAAGGGAGGCGGTGCCAACCCTTTTAGTATTTTATATATTGCACAGTCATACTTGAATTTAGTGAAGTTCTCAAAACTAAGAAACCTATGTTTCTGGAGTATGTGATAGTGGTGATGCGACATACCGGTAGGTTTTTTGTCAAATATTTTAATTGCTCTTTTGTAAAGCGATTCAATCTGCCTTACTGCGATCGTGGTAGAGAACGACCAGTTTGTAAACCCATACTCAACATAAGAAAAGATCATTGCATGCAGAAACACCCTGGCTGCTAATGTAGTTAAAGATGGCCTGATCAGTTTAAAGTTGGAGAGGTTAAAATTGATTGTTCGTGAGATGTTTTTGATGTGCTTCTTGAAGGTGAGGGTTGAATCTAGGGTGACCCCTAGATACTTGAACTCTTTCATGAGCTCAAGCTCCTCTCCTCCCAGGAAGACATTAGAGTGTGTGATGTCCTTTGTTATTTTTTTTGAGAAGTACATGCAGACAGTCTTTTTTGTGTTTAATAACAAGCATGATTTTTTGAGCCACTCATGGATATTAGCAGGGGCGATTTTAGCATCAGAGCTTTGGGGGGCTCAGCCTCCCCAAAGTTCATGGACCACAGAACCCCTAGGGGGGTCCGGGGTCATGCCCCCCCGGAAGAAAAATGTGTAGATTTTAAGTAAAAATGGATCAATCTGGTGCACTTTGAGGTCAAAATGAAGAGACTAGATCTATGAAGACTTATACACATCAATATCTTCTTTACTGTTCTGTGGTTTTACAGTGATGAAAAAATAATTGTTTCCCTATATATATTCTGCATACAGGTTATAGTAGAATTTTGCTTGCATAAATAATACCAAAATCACTTCAGGGGAGACTCAAGTAAAGTAATATTTTGCTTTGTAGGCAAAACAAAAGTAAAATTAAATCAAATCAAATGGAACTTCCTAACTTATTGGCTGGAATAATATTCCGACAAGATAATAATATACTGTAAGCTAAAGCAGGAGTTTGCAGTCAACTAGTTGAAAAGCAGCCACTTGCGATTCTGAAGGGCTTAATTTCATTCAGAAAACAAGAGACCCGTTTGAAAATATGTTCTTCACTTATGCCCATATTGTTTCTCAAAAGACATTGCATCCATTTAGACCCGCTTTACTGCGAGCTAGCATGATGGCTGGCTGGCTGGGTGTGTCATGGTAGCCTTGCCTATAGTCACCTGTCTGGCAGGCACAGTGACAAGTTATTTTGTTTAGCTACTACAACGGTATGCGCTAATTTGCATATCAATATGCGCTAATTGAGTAACTAACGACTCTGACTGCTCAATGCTCACCTCACAGTTTCATCATGAGTGGGGACTGGGGAGAACGATTGTTGACTGTGAAGGGCTACTTCGTTGTGTGTGTGTGTGTGTGTGTGTGTGACCTGTGTGAAGTGAAGGGATTAGGCACATAGATGGAGGAGGGAGCGCCTGGCTGTAGCGGTTCTAGAAACTTTTCGGGTAGGCTGAGTCAGGGCCCCCTTGGTGGGCTGAACCCCCCTAAATGTTTGTCAGCACACCCTAAGAACATAGAGGGGGGAACTCACACACAGCGCATTGAGTGTAATCAGAAACTGCTAGTAATGACCACCAGAGGGGAAAAAAAAAAAAAAAAATTGTCTCTATTTTTTTGGGGGGGCTGAGACTTCTTTTGGGGGGGCTCAAGCCCCCCCAAAAAGGGCCTAGTGGCGCCCCTGGATATTAGTCAGTTCCTTCGTGAGTATTTGGGCAGCCTCTTGAGTGTTTTTTGCCGAAGTGAGAATAACTGCATCATCTGCATACATTTGTATGTGGGTGTTTCTGCATGAAATAGGCAAATCATTAATATATAGTGAGAAAAGTATTGGCCCAAGGATCGAACCTTGTGGGACCCCCACTGAGCATGGAAGATGGGAGGACTTTCCTGTTGGTTAAATATGAATTTATCCACCTGATTGCTGGTTCTGAGAAGTAAAAAAAAGAGAGTTTATTTAAAAGCACTGCATGATCCACTGTATCAAATGCCCTTTTCAGGTCCAGGAATACTGCACCAACACATGCTGACTTATCCAGATACTTTTTAGTTTTTTCTACGAACAGGTTTATAGCTGATTCTGTCGAGTGATGTGCCCAGAAGCCAAATTGTGCAGGGTGCAACGGAGTATGGCCAAGGTTCAAGTGTGCAGTGAGTTGTGTTAGTATCCATTTTTCGATTATCTTTGAGGTGGCTGGAAGGATGTTAATTGGCCTGTAGTTATTCATATCTGTCCTGCTTCCAGATTTGAAGATTGGATTGACTATGGCCAGCTTCCAGGCGGATGGAACAACTGAGTGTTGTATGGATGTGTTAATTAAGTGTGTGATCGGATAGGCGAGTTAATCTTTATGTAGTTTTAAAAACATGGTATCAAGTCCGTGGATGTCCTTGGCCTTGGAGTTATTTATTGAGTTGATGACGTTAACTACTTCAGCTTCAGTGATCTGTTGTATGTAAAATATTGGTATTGCATGATTCATATGAACAGAGCCATACTCCGCAGGGAAAAAAAGTTTAGAGAGTCTTCCACTGACTTTATAAAAAAGTTATTTAGTTCGGTGGTCAGATTGTCTGGACTTCTCACAACAACCTGTATGAACAGTTCCAGTCCGGTTTCCGCCCACTTCATAGCATCGAAACAGCACTTATCAAAATCACCATCAACCTCCTCATGGCAGCTGATTCTGGACTCCTCACCATCTTCATCCTCCTTGACCTGAGTGCGGCCTTCAGTACCATCTGTCACACCACTCTTCTCAACAGGCTATCTTCCCTCGACATCACCCACACTCCATTGGACTGGTTCACATCATACCTCTATGGCCGGACTCAGTTCATTCAACTCAAGTCCCTGAAATCCATCCCCTCCTCCGTTACTTCTGGTGTGCGCCAGGGCTCTGTCCTGGTGCCCCTACTCTTCATCATCCACCTCCTTCCCCTCGGCAATATCTTCCGTGAATTCAACATTCATTTCCACTGCTATGCTGATGACACCCAGCTCTTCCTCACCACCAAACCCATGTCCTCTCTCCCACCCACCTCCCTTACTGACTGCATTTCTGAAATAAAAACCTGGTTCACCCAAAACTTCCTTAAATTAAACAGTAATACAACTACGGTTCTCCTCATTGACAACAAATCCACTTTATCCAAAACCAACAGCTTTTCTCTCACTATTGACAACTCCACTGTTTCACCCTCCCCCCAAGTTAAGAGCCTGGGTGTCATCCTGGACAGCACACTATCTTTTCAATCCCACATCAATAACATTACCCAGTCTGCTTATTTCCATCTACGTAACATTAATCGCCTCCGCCCCTCCCTCACCCCCCACACTGCCGCCATCCTTGTTCACAGCCTCATCACTTCCCGCTTGGACTATTGCAACTCTTTCCTCTTCGGCCTTCCTCACAAATCCCTCCATAAACTTCAACTGGTTCAGAATTCAGCTGCCCGCATCATAACTCAGACCCCCTCCATCCATCACATCACTCCTGTCCTCCAACAGCTCCACTGGCTCCCTGTTCAGTTCCGCATTCAATTCAAAGTCCTCCTGTTTACATTCAAGGCTATCCACAACCTCGCCCCCCCATATCTGTCTGATCTCCTCCACGTCCCCACTCCCTCCCGAGCCCTAAGATCTTCTTCTTCCATATAACTATCTGTCCCCTCCGCCCGTCTCACCACCATGGGGAACAGAGCATTCAGCCGCACGGCTCCTCGTCTCTGGAATTCACTACCACCCCAAATCAGAAACATTGACTAATTCACTCATTTCAAATCACAACTCAAAACGCATCTGTTCAAAACTGCCTATCTCACTTAATGCTCATTTATCTGCCTCTTTCTGTTTTTTTTTCTTTATTGCTTTATTGCTTTATTGCTGCTGTTTTTAAATGTGTTCTTTTTTTTTTTTTTTTAGTTTTTATCCAGATTTTTTTTCCCTATTTTTTATCACCCAGTGCTCCTACCTAAGTTACAGTTCTGGGCATTGCTCCCCTCTACCAACCCCGGGAGGGCCCTGCATTGAGCTCAGGTCTCCTCCTTAACCTGAGGAGTGAGCAGGCCGCTTCTTTTCACCAGACAGGGTGCGGCTTTCTGGCCATACGTAGCGCGTGGAAGGATCACGTTATTCCGGCCAGATCCTCCCCACCACATCTGGCACCCTGGCTGGCCAGAGGGGGCATGTGCAGCCCAGGACTGTGTGCATGTTTTTGTGAGTGCCAACCCGACCCAGGGTGTTGGCACTGAAGTCATGGGGGAACTTAACACACACTCAGCGTCCACAGCGTGCCGGGCGGGAATTGAACCCAGGACCTTCTTGCTGTGAGAAAACTGCACTACCAGCTGCGCCACCGTGTCCCTTTTAAATGTGTTCTGCTGTTTTATTATTATTATTATTATTATTATTATTATTATTATTATTATTATTATTATTATTATTATTAATTTCATCAACACTTTTTCAATATCTTGTGTGTGTGTTTGTTTCCTCATTTTCATTCATCATCATCATCATCATCATCATCATAATCATCTTACATGATCCACATAGATGAGAATTGGAAAGGTGATGGAAGGATCTTAACAGACTTGTTAAGAAATGTTTTCTATGGTGAGAGTTTTATATTTGGTAAACTTGTATTTGTTGAAATGAAATTTAACGGTAGTCAAAGGAAGCCAATGTTGGATTGACTGATTTCAGTCACAGTAAGAAGTTATTCAGTAAATCAGCTCTACAGCTCATATGTTGGACTACTACACATTCAGTCCGTCCACTATTGTCTGTCAGACCCTCTGAGTTTATTAACAGCGTCTGGATGACATTTTTGAACGTATCAGCCGTTTAAGCTCGTTGTACGTTTCCATTAGAAGCTGTTGTTCACTCGGTGAAAAATCAGCAACACTCGTCCTCCATTTTTGAATCAGGACATCTGGGACCAACCTCACAGGCTGCTTAAGGAAGACGTCAACGTGCACGTACCAGGATTAGTTCAACCTGGCTTGACATAGCTGCACCTTCTCATCCTGGATTGTCTTCCTGCAGCTGAATAATCCAGGATGAACTCAGGAGGATATTAAGCCTTTCTCACACATCCTGACCTTCTTCTTTCTACTTTCATGTAGCAAACCTCCCAACTCTCCCAGAAAAAACTACATCAAGATGATCAGTGATTAAACTAATCCAACCGTGGAAAACATTTGAAAAAGCAGCAGAGAAAAGCAGCTGGAGATGACTTTGGAGGTCTGGAATAAAATATGTAATCCTGGATCAATCTGGGAACTTTATATTCAGTTGGTTTCTTCAAAGACCTGAAGATCAAGATATAAATTAATCTTTTCTGAATAGAATACTAATTATAAATATTAAATTTCTACTATTACCTATTTAAATATTGGAACAAATGTATTTTTCTTATTTCCCAGTTAATTCTTGTTTGTTCAGATGTTTTATTCCAAGTTCAGACACATCTCTGGTTCTTCAGTTGTTCCTGTCTGACTCATTCAGATGTTTAGTTTTTATGTCATAAATCAAAAGAGGAAGTTTAAGAAGAAACAAATTGTTGGATGACTAAAGCAGAGAAGAAGAAACCAGAGCAGTCGGATGGTCAGTGTGGATCAGCAGGAGATCAGCCTGATGTCTGCAGGTTAGTGTCAACACAACTTTCACATCAGATTCATCTGAACACACAACTAAAACATGTCTGACCTCAGAGTCTCCAGTCTGCAGTCTGGACTCTCCAGGAAACCACACAGATGTTTCACCCCTGAATCCTGCAGTTCATTGTTGTAATTCAGGTCCAGATGTTTCAGATGTTTCAGATGAGAGGGGTTGGACTTCAGAGCAGAGGCCAGAGAAGAACAGCTGATCTCTGATAAACTGCAGTACTCCAACCTGAATAAAGAATAAAACATGTGAGCTGAAGCCACCAGGATGCAGGTTCCAACAGTCCAACATAACCAGTGAAAAAGAGCTTCATCAATATTCATGACATCATGCTGCTGCTCCAATAAAGACGTAGTGACTTCAGCTCTTCAGCTCTACAGCTCCACCAGTTGATCCATCCATACAAACTCATGTTGTGAACTCAGGAGGAGATGTCAAGCCTTTCTCACACATCCTGGACTTCTTCTTTCTACTTTCATGCAACAAACCTCCCAACTGTCCCAGAAAAACTACAGCAAGATGATCAGCGATGAAACTATCCAACCGTGGAAAACATTTGAAAAAGCAGCAGAGAAAAGCAGCTGGAGATTACTTTGGAGGTCTGGAATACAATATGTAATCCTGGATCAATCTGGGAACTTTATATTCAGTTGGTTTCTTAAAAGACCTTAAGATCAACTTATAATTGGCATCTTTCTGAATAGAATACTAATTATAAATATTAAATTTCTACTATTACCTATTTAAATGTTGGAACAAATGTATTTTTCTTATTTCCCAGTTAATTCTTGCTTTTTCAAATGTTTTATTCCAAGTTCAGACACATCATACACCGGTACTCGCTCTGCTAATGGCACAGCTGCAGCTTGTTAGTTCATTTCTACAAGGAGTTAATTAGCGGGACTGCCAGTACCTCGTTGCAAGTTCGTCTTGTTGTCTCCATAGAGTATGGTCGCTTTTTCCCTCGTGTTTTTGGATTATTATTGTGGATTACCTGTTGACAATTTTTGCGTTGTTTTTTTTCCCTGCCATTTAAAGGTATGTGTCTGTGATCGTATTCAAAAACATTTAATACTGGGTGAAATGGTCCTTCCATCCTGAGAGTAGCCAGTGAATAATGTGTTCAGAAAAAGGAAAGAAAAAAATCCAACCTCTCTGAAAGCTTTAATCCTGTAAAAACTCTAACAAATCTGTTATTTGCTGTCCGAATGAAACGGATTGGTCTAGGACCAGAGGCTTGGCAGGGGGGAAAGAACCAATCAGATGCCTTCATTTTAAGCCCCGCCCACGCCTCCCTCCGTCCCATGCGCGCTCTTGTCTCGTCTCTCTGCCTCCAGCCTGCCACTCTGCTTCCTGCAGCCTCCAGCCCCCGTGTCCGCTTCCCACGGGTCGTCCTCGGCTCAGAGTGCCCCAGTGTAACCCCCCCCCGCTCCTCCAGACCGACTGGCAACCGCGGCCTGACATCCGATGGCCCCCGCCGCTCCCGGCTTCACTGCCGGCCCGCGGTCGGGCGGTCACATCGGATGTAACGGCTCGCCCTGCTAAAAAGGCTAAAAATAGAAAGCCAAAGTGCGATTCTGCACTGCAGGTTGTCCGCTACTGGGGTCTGGCAGACCCCCAGTACCGGAGCGGCGTTGTGCCGGTGCAGGTGGCGGTGGCTGCGGTGCTGCAGGCTCTGGAAGCACGGCTACGCCGCAGGGTACGGCGTAGCCTACGGCATAGGCTACGCGGCGACGCGCACCATTCTGCGTTGGTGTAACGCGGAACCATAAATCAGCCTTACGGCGATCCCTATGCCGTAACCTCTGCGTTGGTGTAACGCGGAACCATAAATCAGCCTTCAGTGTGTGCTCTGTGTGCTGTTCTGAACTTCTCTGTTGTGCTCATTTTGCTGGGACTCCGGGTCCCTCCGCCGTTCATTGTTGTGTCTAAAAATGATGCGCAGTGCCCACCCAAACAGAAACGATACAGATATTCTGTGATATTTTTTTATATTTATAAAAAAATAAAGTTATAAAAAAATAAAGGATCCCCATAACTTTGATTGGGTGGGCAGGATGCACGTTTGGGTGGGCACAGCCCACCCCTGCCCCCCCCTAAAACCGGCCTCGCTTACAGGTGAATGAGACATGGGCTAGTTTTGTTGAAAATGTGCTGTCCAAAATGTCCTGGAAAACTGGACTCCTGCAAATGCGCGTTCCCCAAAGTTTGTGGGGGCGTGGCTTTGGACAGAGCGTTGACGGGAGGGGGAGGAGGGGAAGGGGCTTAGAGGAGGTGCCACTTTCAAATCTTGCTAGCTCTCCAACATCAGGGACCCTACCTTTAAGGAGGCAGTTTTTTTTATTGAATGTTTTTGGCTGAACTTGAACTCAGAGACAAACCCTAACACTGTTGGAGGACTAAAGCAGAGAAGAAGAAACCAGAGCAGTCAGATGGTCAGTTTGGATCAGCAGGAGATCAGCCTGATGTCTGCAGGTTAGTGTCAACACAACTTTTACATCAGATTCATCTGAACAAACAACTAAAACATGTCTGACCTCAGAGTCTCCGGTCTGCAGTCTGGACTGTCAAGAAGACCACACAGCTGCTTCACATCTGAATCCTGCAGGTGATTCTTACTCAGGTCCAGATGCTCCAGATCAGACGGGTTGGCCTCCAGAACTGAGACCAGAGAAGAACTGCTGATCTCTGACAAACTGCAGCGCTCCGAACTGATCAAAGAATAAAACACAGATAAAACTCTAGATGAGTGTTTTGTCCACATCAGTTCAGGGGGTAGTAGGGTGGTGTGGTGGGGAACACCGGAGGTTCACAGTCACAAGGTTCCTGGTTCAAATCCCAGCTCGGTTTTTCCCTCATGTTCACTCAGAAACAACTCCGTCAGGGTTTTTAATGCTTCCACATTAAACGCAGAACCGAGATACTTTGTCTCTTTGATGTAAGGGATAATGCCCGACGAGGTGTACATTATCAGAAATATATGGACGACGCGGGGGCGTGAACCATCCAACGCGAGGTGGAGGATGGTTTGCCTCCGCAAGGTCCATATATTTATGAAAATCACTACACTGGCTTCCAGTGAGTCAAAGGATAGAGTTTAAAATCTTCCTGCTGGTCTACAAAGCACTGAATGGTCTTGGACCAAAATACATGGTTGATCTGTTAGTTCCCTATGAAGCTCCCAGACCCCTTAGGTCTTCTGGATCTGGTTTGTTATGTGTCCCAAGAACCAGAACCAAGCAAGGTGAGGCAGCGTTCAGTTATTCTGCTCCTCACCGGTGGAACAAACTTCCTGTAGACCTGAGGTCTGCTCCAACTGTCAGCTCCTTTAAATCAGGGTTAAAAACATTACTGTTTACTCAAGCATACTCCTAAATTAAACTTACCTGCTGTATTCTACTTCCTTTATTTTTAACAGCTTGTGCTTTTTATTATTTTACTTATTTTCTTATCATCGTATTCTTAATTTTTTCAATCTTGTTTGTTATTTACTGTCTAATTATGTCTTGCTGCTTTTAATGTCAATGTAAAGCACTTTGAATTACCTTGTGTTGAATTGTGCTATATAAATAAATTTGCCTTGCCTTGCCTATTTGTATAGAAATGATCTGTTTGAAGTCTTTCAGTCAGGGTTCAGAATGCACCATAGCACAGAGACAGCACTGGTTCGAGTCACGAATGACCTTCTTATGGCCTCAGATAAGGGATTAGTGTCCATACTGGTTCTACTGGACCTCAGTTCTGCTTTTGACACTGTAGATCATGGCATTTTACTGCACAGGTTAGAGCATGTTGTTGGGATTAAAGGGACAGCTCTATGTTGGTTTAAATCATACCTATCTGACAGGTTCCAGTTTGTTCATGTACATGAGGTTTCTTCAGAACAGTCAAGGGTCTGTTATGGTGTTCCGCAGGGTTCAGTGCAGGGCCAATCTTGTTCAGTTTATACATGCAGCCATTGGGAAGTATAATCCAGAATAACGGCATACACTTTCATTGTTATGCTGATGATACGCAGCTCTATTTGTCTATGAAGCCGGATGAAACAGAACCGTTAGTTAAACTTCAGGCATGTCTTAGGGACATCAAGGACTGGATGTCCGGATAATTTCTTGCTTCTAAATTCAGATAAAACAGAGGTTATCATTCTTGGTTCAGAGCATTTAAGGAAGGGATTAGATGGTGTTGCGATGGCTTCCAGTGCAACTGTGAGAAACCTTGGTGTTGTTTTCGAGACCTGATAGTGCCTTATGTTCCTGGCAGAGCTCTCCGTTCTCGGATTGCAGGTTTACTCGTAGTTCCTAGAGTATCCAAACGTAGATTTGGAGGGCGGGCGTTCTGCTATCAGGCACCATTACTATGGAACCAACTTCCAATCTCGGTTAAGGAGGCGGACACATCCTCCACCTTTAAAACTAAACTTAAAACCTTTCTGTTTAGTAAAGCCAATAGTTAGTGTTTAGTAAACCTCTACCTGGTGTTGGTAAATCTCTAGGTAGTGTAAACTCTAGTGTGTCAGAGTCAGTAGTCATAGTTGCAGCTATAGAACAAGACTATAATAGTTAGTCTCAAATATAGCTTCGCAGTAGATATGCTGCTATAGGCCTATGCTGCAGGGGGGCACCGACATGATCCACGGGGCGGTGCCTCTCACCTTTCTTCTCCTCTCCTCTTCCCTTCCTCTCTTCTCCATTTCCATTTTTATTTATTATAAGTATCTCATAGCTATCATTTTTGTCCATCGCTCCTGTAGCTTCTTGTGCTGGCCCCCCTTTTTTTCTCTCTCTTTTGTCCATGTTGCAGCATCCTCTGCTGGTGGCGAAGAGCATCTCTGAATGCACAACACCTGAACCTGCAGCGTGGGAGTGAGAGAGGCAGGGTAACGGCCTGGTCAGGCGGGGGAGAGGTTTGTCCGTCAAGACACCTCTCCCTGGCCCTGTCCCTTCTCAACCTTTCCCCTACCCTGAACCTAACCTGGGGGCTTGCTGATTCGGCCGGAGCTATGGGGGCTGCGTGCTGGCCTGCGGTCCCCACCCCCAGTCATCCCGTTGCTGCTTCCACCTGCCTGCTGTGCTGCTAACGTCCCCGGCCCCCCAGTCTGGCCCTCGGCAGGAGGGTCCCCCCTTATGAGCCTGGTCCTGGTCCAGGTTTCTTCCCTCCTAAAGGGGAGTTTTTCCTTGCCACTGTTTGGCTTAAGGCTTTTCTCCCACTATGGGAGTTTTTACCTGCCGTTGTTTATGTAATAATTGCTCGGGGGTCATGTTCTGGGTCTCTGGTAAGCGTCTGGAGACAAGTTTTGTTGTATTAGACACTGTATAAATAAAATTGAATTTAATTTAATTGAATAGATGAGGACTCTTTATGCCTGGTCAGCCGTCACTTCAGCCCTGTCCGCTCACACCTTAAAACAGTTAGTTTGTTTACCGTCACCCAAAAACCCATCTTCCTTCAGGACATGTGTGGTCTTTGTCTGTGTTCAATGTGGGAGGGGGTCTGTCTATGCCAGACTTGTGGTTTCATAGATGATTTAAAAGATGAACATGTAACTCAGTTTTAAACTTTTACAAAAAAAGAGACAAAAAAAGCATCATATGGCCCTTTAAAAGCAATAAACCCAGAATTGACATCTCCCTGAGTGATGTGTCTGGTTCTGTCTGGACCTTGAGCTGCTTAATGACAGCAGGAACACACATGTATGATGGTGAGTGAAGTTCAGACGATAAACACCTGAAACACCTTCATCTGGACTGACGGTGTCTTCTCTGTTTGAGGAGACCCAAATCAGTGAACCGACCTGAGAGTCTGCAGCTGGTAGTCTGGACTCTCCACCAGGTCAGACAGCTGCTTCACATCTGAATCCTGCAGCTTGTAGTTGAATCTCAGGTCCAGATGTTTCAGATGGGAGGGATTTAACTTCAGAGCTGAGACCAGAGAAGAACCGCTGATCTCTGACAGACCACAGCACTGCAAGCTGCACAAAGACACCAGAGAAGAAGAAACCAGTGCAGTCAGATGGTCAGTGTGGATCAGCAGGAGATCAGCCTGATGTCTGCAGGTTAGTGTCAACACAACTTTCACATCAGATTAATCTGAACACACAAATAAAACATGTCTGACATCAGAGTCTTCAGTCTGCAGTCTGGACTCTCCAGGAAACCACACAGATGTTTCACTCCTGAATCCTGCAGCTGGTTCCAGCTCAGGTCCAGATGTTTCAGATGGGAGGGGTTGGTCTTCAGAGCTGAGACCAAAGAAGAACAGCTGATCTCTGACAACCTGCAGTTATCCAACCTGAATAACAAAGAAACATGTTGATGACTTTTAATCACAGACTGCAGTTTAAACTTCAATTCCAACTTTTAGAGTTTAACTTCCAATACAACCAAACATCTCTTCCAGGAGGAAATAAATAAATAAAACTGAACACACTCCTTCGTTTAATCTCTGTGTTTGTGGAGGATCTGTCTAGACGGACCTTTCAAAGTGTGTCCAATCTTTTAAACCTGTGAACTGACCTCAGAGTCTCCAGTCTGCAGTCTGGACTCTCCAGAGAACCACACAGATGTTTCACTCCTGAATCCTGCAGGTCGTTCAGACTCAGGTCCAGATGTTCCAGTTGGGAGGGGTTGGACTTCAGAGCTGAGCCCAGAGAAGAACCGCTGATCTCTGACAGACCGCAACGCTGCAAGCTGCACAAAGACACCAGAGAAGAAGAAACCAGAGTGGTAAGATGGTCAGTGTGGTTCAGCAGGAGATCAGCCTGATGTCTGCAGGTTAGTGTCAACACAACTTTCACATCAAATTCATCTGAACACACAACTAAAACATGTCTGACCTCAGAGTCTCCAGTCTGCAGTCTGGACTCTCCAGGAAACCGCACAGATGTTTCACTCCCGAGTCCTGCAGATTGTTCCTGTTCAGGTCCAGATGTTTCAGATGTTTCAGATGGGAGGGGTTGGACTTTAGAGCTGAGCCCAGAGAAGAACAGCTGATCTCTGACAACCTGCAGTCCTCCAACCTGAACAAAAAGTACAACATGTTGATGAAGTCTCATCAGAGATGTGTTTATTCAAATATCAACGTTGTCATCAGGTCCATGTGGATCACCACTGGTATCTGGACTTTATAAAACAGGTTTTACAGTTTTGTTACATCCATGATGTTGGTTCCTGGTTGTTCCTCTGACATGTTCACCTTTACTGAACATCCTGAGCTTCTCTGGTCGAAGTCTGACACTAGATTAAGATGAAAACACCAACATACACATCAATCTTTTTAATTAGTGTTGATGTTAAAATGTTGTCCAAAAGCAGCAGTTTAGATATCAGAAGCTGATCTAGCAACAATTATTAACACCAGAATGGATCTGTGGAGAACTGCTGGATTTTCATATCATGTGTCCAGTTTTTTGTTTTTTTAACTTTTAATTAGTATTTTCAGCTTATACAACAAACAAACAAACAATCTCGCATTGTGCTGTCCATCAGGTGTGAGACAGAGTACTGAAAGTTTGCATGCCAGTCTCTCTTGGCTCAGAGTCCAGGAGAGGTTGGCTTGTAACTTAATGGTTTTTTTCAGAAACATCTTCCACAGTAAACAACCAAACCATCTGTACTCACGATTACATTATGTAAGAGATCACCACAGTTACAATACCAGGCAGGCTACTAGAGGTTCTCTAGTGAAACCCAAACCCAGAACAGATGCAGTCCGGAGGTCTATCATATATCGGGCTCTTTCTGTGTGGAACAAGTTGCCAATTTCAATTATTGAAGCAACGACTAAGACAAGTTTTAAAAAACGTTTTAAAAAACACATTAATTTATATCCAAATGTTATCTAAATCTTAGGGAATAAGATGGGATATATTTAATGTATTGTGATGGTTAGTTTCAGTGTACTTTAGTATGTTTTAATTTGAAGCCTATACCGTTTGTTTTTATGTTTTGTTTTTATGTCTTGCATTGTTTTTGTATGTTTGCTTTACTTGTTTTTATTGTTTTTATGTTTTGTCAGACATGATATTTATTGTGTCTCATGTGATGTTTTGTTGATGTCTTATTGTGTTTACGTTTTGTTGATTTATTGTGTCTTATGTGATGTTTTGTTGTGTGTGGACCCCAGGAAGAGTAGCTGCCACTCTGGTGGCAGCTAATGGGGATCCAGTTAAATAAACAAATAAACAAATCAAACAGACAGAAACAAGGGGGCTCCTATGTAGATGATGTTATGTCATGACAATGTCCAATCAGCTCAAGTGACCTGTTTAACTGATAGCGTCCTCTATTCCTCCAATAAAGGCATACCATTTCACCCATTTCCTGTGGAAGATCGCTCCTTTGGACCTCAAACAGAAAGTCATCTTCTCCATTGCATATATTTATCTTACTCTGTCCATCCACTGTTTAAGACCTGGGGTCTACGGTAAAGTTCTTGGTGATTGTCTTTTTACAGGCCATTAGCAATATTTTTCACAGATACCAGTCTTCCATCTTAATCACATCATCTGTCAAATCACAGAAATACAGAACTTTAACATCATTAGGAATCTTTTTTCCCAAAAAATTTGGATTTTTGGACATAACCAGAAGATATGAGAGTGATCAGCCTTCCAGTTTCCGCACTGCCTCCAGCACTGTTCCTGTGATTGAGAAAATTTACTCTTAATATGTGGTGTGACAAAGTAGTGGATCAAATTTTTCCAACCAAATATTCTCCACTTCTTTGAACTTGTGGATGAATGCTGTGCAGTCCACATTGAACGCCAATCCTCCTGCGAGATTTCTATGTTTAGTTCTTTCTCCCATTTTACTTTAATATATCCTGTGTTGTACCCGTTCTGTTTCTGAAGGCCCTGATATATTCTGGAAATAATGTTTTTACTCTTAATTTTATAGGCTTCAGTCAGAACATCTATCACTGCATTACCTTCCTTAGACAATGTTAATTTTATTCTTCTGTCATAGTAGTCTCTTATTTGTAGGTATCTGAAAAATTCCTTATTTTCAAGTCCAAATTCCTTTTGTAATTCCCCAAAACTTTTAAAGGATCCACAGTGAATTAGTGTACATATTGCGGTAATACGCATGTCCCACCATCGTCGGAAACCGACATCACTGATTCCTGGTTTAAATTTGGGATCCAGAGCAGGCCAAATTAATAATTTGATGTCCCCCTCCATATTATATTATTTCACCATCCTACTCCGAATATCCATTGTTTGTTTAATAATTTAATTATTGCTTTGTCGAGACATTTTATTTCCTATGTCTCCTAATGTTGTTTGAATTTGGAAAGTATCTATCTTGGCCTCTATATCTTTCCATCTTGCCTGGTATAGAGGGCAGCATGTACAAATCAGGAACCTCCCTTGGGCTGCATAGAAGTATTGTTTCAGGTTGGGTAGGGACAATCCGCCTTCCTCCCTTTGTAATTGAAGTGTCTTATACCTGACCCTTGGTTTCTGTCCGGCCCAGACAAATCTAGATATAAGTTTGTCCCATTGTCTGAATTGTATCTCTGGAATCATTTGTGGGATGGATTGAAAAAGGTACAGCAATCTTGGTAATACATTCATTTTTATTATCTCAATTTGTGTCTCAAAATCCATGTTGAAAGCTGACCACCGCCTGATATCTGTCTTTATATTGTCATTAATCTGATTATAATTTATTTCGAATGTTTTATTGAGATTTTTTGGCAGTATCACACTGAGGTATTTCATCGCTTTAGCATTCCATTTTATTTTGTATTTCTCTTTAATTTCTTGGCTTGGGGAATAATTTAGTGTGAGAATTTGTGTTTTTGCTATGTTTAATTTATAGCCTGAGTAATTACCAAAGTCCTCTAATATCGACATCAGTTTAGGAAAGGTTCTGTCTGGGTCTTGGAGAGTCACAATAACATTGTCTGCAAAAAGTCCTATAATATGTTCTTGTTCTCCTATTTGGATTCCTTTTAAATTGTCGCTCTGCCTGATCATTTGTGCCAATGGTTCAATAAATATTGCGAACAAGGTCAGGCTAAGGCAACATCATTGACGAGTCCCTCGTTGTAGAACAAATCTATCAGTTAGATGTCCATTCATTTATATCCTCGCTGTAGGTTCTTGGTAGATGCTTTGAATACAATGTATTGACTGTTTTTGGATCCCTAATTCCCCAGTACCTGATATAGGAACCCCCAGTTTACACAGTCAAAAGCCTTCTCTGCATCGAGGCTCACTAACACTGCTCTCAGTCCCTGTTTTTGAATCTGGTCTTTTATGTGCAGGGTGCCTACCCACTATAAAACCTGATTGATCTTCATCAATCAAGTCAGACATAAAATGTTCAAACCTTTAAGAAATAATCAAAGTAAAGATCTTGTAATCCACGTTTAGGATTGAGATAGGTCTGTATGATTCACAGTATTCTTTGTTTTTCCCTTCTTTTGGTATAATGGAAATTATAGCCTCTTTCCAGGAGGGGGGCAGTTTTCTTACAGTCAGAGTCTGATTAAAAGAACTCAGGAGTAGTGGAGATAATTCTTCCATAAATATCTTATACCACTCGCTGGGAAATCCATCACTACCTGGTGTTTTGTTTGACTTTAATCTGCTAATTGCAGCATCTAGTTCCTTCATAGTGATGTTGGTAGATAACTTCTTCTTTTGCTCCTCTCCAATAGATGGCAAGTCCAATAAATCCAGAGAGTCTTTCATTTCATACTCTTCTTTTGTTATAGGCTGGGAATATACGTTTTCATAATAGTCTTTAAACACCTTTTCTATTTTTTCAGGTTCATACAACAGTTGTTTTGTTGTGGGATCCCTAATTTTATGTATGGTATTAGAGGCTTGCTGGACCTTAAGCCGTCTTGCCAGTTATTTAGTTGCTTTGGATCCTGCTTCATAGTAGGTTGTCAAGGAGTGGTTGCTTAGGACCCAGATGCAGGAGAGCGAGAGGCAGGAGTTCCAAAAACTGAGTTTTATTCCAAAAAACGAGAACAAAAAACGCTGCAGAGCAGGATCCAAACAAAAACCAGGATCATGAGTAAAAAAACTGACAAGGAGAACATGGAGGGAGTGAACAGAACGGACCGACAAGGAGCAAGGGAAAGACAAGACCAGATATACACAAGGGGGTAACGAGACACAGGTGTGAACAATCAGGGCAGATGGAAGACAGGCGGGGCAGAACAGAAAACGCAAACTGGGGGAAATGTCACACACTGACATAGGTTTGTTTCATGAATTTCAGTTTTTTCTCAACCTCATTACTTCTCATCTCACAATAATTATTTGTTGTAAAACTATCTCATCTTTGTTGTCTTTATGCTGTTGTTCTAATATTTTTAATTGTTTAGTCAACTTTTTATAATTTTCCTCTCTAATCTTTTTTTGGTAAGCTGCCCTTGCTATTAACCTCCCTCTCATTACAGCTTTAACCGTGTCCCACAGTATAGTAAGGTCCACTGGGCTGTCTTTGTTTTCTTCTATGCAGTTTTTAATATCTTTCTTAATTTCTTCCTGAAGTTCCTGGTTGTTCAGCATGCCCACATTTAGTCTCCATAGTGTATTATTACTTCTCCTATTTAGGTGGATATTAAGATAAATTATACTGTGCTCAGACAAATCAGTTATCCCTATCTTGCATTCTTCTATTTGATATCTGTCTACTGTGTTCATAAAAAAATAATCTATTCTGGAATACATGGAGTGTTGAGCAGAATAATGTGTGTAGTCCCTGTCTAACAGGTGGAGTTCCCTCCAAACATCAAACAGCCCTAGTTCAGTTAGAGAGGTATTGACAAGCTTTGATAGATGCGTCTTATTTCTCTTGTTGTTAGTTGTGTCCAATTTAGCATTCGGAATCATGTTGAAATCCTCTGCACATATTACAATTCCTTCATTTTCCAAGGCTATGATTTGAAACACCAATTTAAGAAACTTTCTATCAGAATTGGGTGGCACATAGATATTGACCAAAGTAACTACATCATTGTCCATCTTCCCCTTTACAATTACATATCTCCCTTCTTTGTCATCTATTTCTTTAATGACTTCAAAATTAATAGAGTTAGAAAATTAATATGCCAACTCCTCTCTTTGGACCCTTCTTAAATGAACTGAAAAAGGCGTTTTTAAATCCAAATTTCCTCAATTTATCGTGTTCCTTTTGAGATAAGTGTGTTTCTTGTAAATATATCCCTTGGACTTTTTCTTTCCTCATTTTTGCCATTACTTTTCCCCTTTTAATTGGGTTATTTAAGCGATTAACGTTTAAGGACGCTATTCTCACATTGTTACACTGCATTACTGTCAACAACAAAGACATAATAAAACATCGGTAGCTCCCCTAAAGCTGGGCATACACTGTGCAATATTTTAAATAGTTTGATTCAGCCCCATCTCACACTGCCCGACTAGATCGCTGAGTTCAAAAGTTCACAGCCCACGATTTATGGTCTCACACTGTATGACTATGCTCTGATGCGACCCGTCTGCTCACACTATACGATCATAATCCTCACGTTGGACTTCTGTGTACTGGAACTGCAATGTAAAAAAGAAGTGGAAGAGGAGGAACCCCGAAGTGGGAGACACCGAAGTTGCTCAGTAAAAACAAACGCGCTGCCTTAAGCCTGTATTATAGTTCCGCGTTAAATCGACGGTGTAACCGTACGGTGTGGGTCGCTGCGTACCCTACGCCGTAGGCTCTGCGTTGGTGTAACGCGGAGCAATTTGTGCCTTTCTGTGTGGCGATAGATGAAAAAAATTTTTACAACGTCGTGATTGGACAAGGAATTGGCTGGGCAGACGTGGGAAATGCGTTTTTTTCTGCTATTAAAACATGATTTGTAATGTTAATTTGCAACACTTTAAACTACAAATAATAGTTTTTGACGTGACATCAGAGATTGCGCATGCTCTCTGCAAAAGGATGAGGTCGATCGGGTCGTAGCTGCTTCAACTGTGCGATTCCTTCACGAGGAGCGACCAGGATTTCAAACAAGTTTGATTTTCTTGCGAGCACACGATTTGTGATCGGGAGCTCGTCATGAGGTGTTAATCTTTTGTCGTTACCCCACATATACTGCACGAGGAACGACCAACGATTGGGTCGAAATCCGGCCGGATCCAAAAAATGGTTGCACTGGAAAATCGGTTCAAAATGAGCCGACAATCACACAGTGTATGACTGGCTTAAAGGAGCTTGAGGCTCCTTTTAAGAAATGAGACTCTCTATCGCCACCCTTCACCACGACGGCCGTTGGGGGTACTGCAGCCAACAGTGAAGCCGGCACGGGAGAACGGGGAGAACGTGCATGCAGCGTCATGTGACGTCACATCCGCAGCCCAGCGCGGGAAATTCGGGACCGAATTGCAGCACATTTTGCAGCACACAGCCTGTTCAAGGCAAAGGAGAGATACACTAGAGGGCTCATTCTTTTGGGTTTGGAACGCTTCATCTGACATTATTACT
Organism: Cololabis saira; assembly: GCF_033807715.1. Classification (NCBI taxonomy): domain Eukaryota; kingdom Metazoa; phylum Chordata; class Actinopteri; order Beloniformes; family Belonidae; genus Cololabis; species Cololabis saira. The sequence continues at coordinate 42,486,606 of NC_084598.1, forward strand.
AGAAAACTTAAAATGTATACAGATTTTTTTCATAAATCCTGCCACAATCCGGCCTCAAGCTCCTTTAACACTGCCAGAACAGCGGCATAAAACAAGCAAAATGAAAGGAACAGATGCACTTCCAAAACGCGGAGGATCCTCTCGTCCTCCGGTAATCCGATCCTGTTTGTGGATCTAGGGAATACCCTCTTATGTAGAGAGGGGCCTAACTTAGTAATGACATTAAGTCCTACAGTAAGGGTTTGTGTCATACTAAATGAGTTCAACATTAACATATTCCGCCGTGTCTGCGGTCCGTCTGCAGAACCAGTCATCTGTGGCGGTGTCTTCTCCGCGAGTCTGCACTTTTCCAATTCTTCCCGCACCTCCCTGGCATTATTGTAGGTTCAGGTTCCAGTTTCCCAGTGGATCCTCATCCTGGTGAACGGCATCTGAAATCAGAGGCCGTTTTCCTTCAAGATTCTTTTAGCAGCGTTGTATTCCTTTCTTTTCTGAACAACCTCGGTTGCGCAGTCGTGATCAAACGATAATATTATGCTTCCGAGTTGTATTTTCTTTTTCCACGCTTCTCTCAAAACTCTCTCTTTGGTTTGTGTATTCCAGAAAGTTCACAATGATGGGTCTCGGCTGGGCTCTGTCTACAGGCTTCTGCGCGAGTGACCGATGCGCTCTCTGAATTTGGAGGTTAAAAATTCTCCGGGAGGTGAAGTTCACGTTTGAGCAGCTCTTGTATAAATTTTCCACTCACCCTCTTCTCCCTCTTTAACTCCGTAAATACGGAGATTGTTTCTTCTCGATCTGGACTCCAAATCTTTTAGCTTTTCCTGGAGTTTTTTGTTCTGTTAACGAGATAATGAGAGCATAATTTGCTTCCTGTGCCCAATGCTCCAGCTTTTCAATCCGTGATTCTGCCTTGTTGAGTCTGCCGCTCTGTAACTGCTGTTCAGTGGCAACTTTAGAGAGTTGTTGGTTTATATCCCGTTTAAAGGCTTCCAAGTCTTGTCTCATGTCTCTCCTCAATGTTTCTCCAAATTCATGGAAGGTAGCTTTCATTTCTGTTTTTAAGCCCCGTATCTCCTCGCTAACAGTTTCCAGACCAGCTCATCTCTCTGCCCCGCATCCAGCCAAACGCGCAGCCTCGTGGCCACCATCCTCCTCCTCACGGTTAGCTAGCGATTTCTCCATTTTGTTTTTGGCCGTGTTTTCGGTCTAAGTTTTCCCTGCTTACATTACAGTCAGTGCGATTTCCAGCTCTATTTATTCGAATTTTCGAGGCGTCTTTACTTTTGACTATCGAGAGCTCCGATGCCACACAGCCTAACGCTCCATGTCCAAACCGGAAGCCCATGTGTCCAGTTTTATATCATTTATGCAGAATCCCTGAGGTTTTTTCACAATGATGCTTTTAGGTTATAAAGAGTTAAAATGATGTTTTCTGAGAGCAGAAGGATAAGAATATTAGAATACTTTGTTTTTAGTAATGTGTCATTTATAATTTGACTTAACTTGCAAACACCTAATAATTTTTAATAATTTATCAGTTAATATCTTACTTTTAGTTAAAGATGAGAATAGATGAATTCTGTATATTTATCAGACTAATTCAACGAATTCTGAAGTCTGTGTGAAACTAAACATCAGGTGGTTCTGTATCGGTTGCACTTGAAAAGTCTTTCCTTGAACAACTAATGAGCTGCTTGATTAAAGGACATTTCTGAATTAAACCCGCACGGGTGAATCTCAGACACATTTCCTGTCAGGATGATCACTTTGACGCGCCACCTGTAGCCGTCAGTCCAACCTGTCCAGGTCTAAGGCAGGGATGGACAACTGCAGTCCTCAACTGCTGCAGTGCTGAATGTTTTCCTGTTTAATCACACAGGAATACAAGTGGCCGTACTTTGGTGTCGTTAAGACAAAAAGACGGTCAAACAGTCCCGGACCGGAGCCTACAGAGCTGGGAAGTTCAGAGAAGAGGACCGCGGATGTGCAAGTTTGCGAGCAAGATTCAAGACGGAAGACTCGTTTTGTCAGAGCGGGAGTTGTGATCGGATACAGCCGAGCCAGAGCGAGCCAGGATATGCGTGAATGCGGTGGAGCTGCGGTCCCGACCACCACATCGTAACCAGGATCAGGAGGGAAGATTTCAGCGCACTCAATGTTTTGAAAGTTTATTTCTGCGTTCTTAATGTTTTGCGAGATCCAACAGGCCTGCAACGTGTTTTTGTGAACCGTTGGTACCGTGAGAAGACTTAACGGTGTGGAGAGCCCGACGTCTTTAGAGACTACAGTATGAGTCGTGTACGTTGCCAGTACAGTGTTTGAACAAGAGCTACGTGGGAGGGAATGTTTTGATCTTATCTGAAAGGGATAAGTTGTGAATAAAGTAAAAAAAAAAAAATTGTAGTTTCTGTAAAAGACGAAAAGGAATTCAATTAAACATCCATCCATCCATCATCCGCCGCTTATCCGTTCCCGGGTCGCGGGGGCAGCAGCCTCAGCAGAGATGCCCAGACTTCCTTCACCCCAGACACTTCACCTCCAGCTCTTCCGGGGGGAGTCCGAGGCGTTCCCAGGCCAGCCGAGAGACATGGTCTCTCCAGCGTGTCCTGGGTCTGCCCCGGGGTCTCCTCCCGGTGGGACATGCCTGGAACACCTCCCTAGGGAGGAGGGACATGCCTGGAACACCTCCCTAGGGAGGCGTCCAGGAGGCATCCGGTACAGATGCCCAAGCCACCTCAGCTGACTCCTCTCAATGTGAAGGAGCAGCGGCTCGACTCCGAGCTCCTCCCGGGTGACCGAACTCCTCACCCTATCTCTAAGGGAGCGTCCAGCCGGCCTGCGGAGGAAACTCATCTCTAAGGGAGCGTCCAGCCACCCTGCGAAGGAAACTCATCTCGGCCGCTTGTATCCGCGATCTTGTCCTTTCGGTCACTACCCAAAGTTCATGACCATAGGTGAGGGTAGGTGCGTAGATTGACCGGTAAATCGAGAGCTTCGCCTTTCGACTCAGCTCCTTCTTCACCACGACGGTCCGGTACATCGACCACATAACTGCGGACGCTGCACCGATCCGTCTGTCAATCTCCCACTCCATCGTTCCCTCACTCGTGAACAAGACCCCGAGATACTTGAACTCCTCCACCTGAGGCAGGACTTCTCCACCCACCCGGAGAAGGCACGCCACCCTTTCCCGGTGGAGAACCATGGCCTCGGTCTTGGAGGTGCTGATTCTCATCCCTGCCGCGCCACACTCGGCCGCAAACCGCCCCAGCACATGCTGAAGGTCCCAGTCCGATGAAGCCAACAGGACAACATCATCTGCAAAAAGCAGAGATGAAATCCTGTGGTTCCCAAACCGGATCCCCTCCGGCCCCTGGCTACGCCTAGAAATCCTGTCCATAAAAATTATGAACAGGACCGGTGACAAAGGGCAGCCCTGCCGGAGTCCAACATGCACCGGGAACAAGTCTGACTTACTGCTGGCAATGAGAACCAGACTCCTGCTCCGATCCTACAGAGACCGGACAGCCCTTAATAGAGGGCCCCGGACTCCATACTCACTGAGCGCCCCCCACAGAATGGCACGAGGGACACGGTCAAATGCCTTCTCCAGATCCACAAAGCACATGTAGACTGGTTGGGCAAATTCCCATGAACCCTCGAGCACCCTGCGTAGGGTATAGAGCTGGTCCAGTGTCCCGCGACCGGGACGACCCTTCACTTCAATTAAACATAAAGGGAATAATTCCAATTCCGAATTTTGAGGATTTATTCAAAAAACAAATACATTGATTTCATTTAACAAATTTATGTAAATTAATAAAAAAGACCTTTACTTAAGTTTTGGCAAAATGTTAAATTATCTCTGTGTCTCATTTAATTTAATTAGGATATTATTGTGTTACTACTGGTTGATGAAACTTATTAGGTGCACCTTCGTGGTATCCACCTGTAACTAGACCGAATCCAAGCACCCACCATCCTCTAGTAAGTAACACAGAGTGGCTGTGTGGGTGCTACATTTGTTTTACCAGGTTCTTCAGGTTTGGTCTTTTGGTGACCTGTTTCCTGTTTTAGTTTGAAAGTATATCCTTGTGTGTTTAGTTCTTTCTTTGACTTCCCTTGGTCCTGTCCATCCTATGTTTGCACTTGTCTCTCCTCAGTCCTTGAGAGTACATATGGCCTCTTCCTGGCTGTTGGTCCATCTGTCTTCATTCCTGCTCTCTTTCAGTCCTGGCTGGTTGTCAGTCTGCACGCCTTCCAGTCATCTTCAGGATTCTCTGTTTTCTGTTAGAGGCCTTTTTCTGGGTTTTTATGTTTTGTTAAAATAAAGGACTTTGCTGCCATCTGTCACCTTTGGGTATCCTACATTTGGGTTTTGTAATATCAACTCATGACAAAACCTGCAGCTGTTTTAAAACAAGTTCAGAATCAGGAAACTGCAGATTACAAACACAAGAAAGTATAAAGTACTTATTAAATGTACTTTGGCCTGATGTGCTGGGCTAATGTTTAATAAACCTTTTAAGATATTTCTTTCTTTTATACTAAACTGGTTTTTCTCTTGTTTACATCTAAACTGGTTTCTCTCCTGTTTACATCTAAAATATTCTTATATAACAATCTTCAGACTTTTATAGACACAGAACCTTTCCAAAAACATTTAACATTTCTTCATATCAGATAATAAATATTTCATGAAAATGTTTTGAACTAAAGTAGTTTTGTCACATCTTTGGAGGATGATAACTGGATAAATGTGGAAACATCTCCAGTGGACTGACCTCAGAGTCTCCAGTCTACAGTTTGGACTCTCCAGTCCACCAGACAGAAGCTTCACTCCTGAATCCTCCAGGTACTGGTTCTGACTCAGGTCCAGTTCTGTCAGATGGGAGGGGTTGGACTTCAGAGTGGACCTCACAACGTCACATTGAGTCTCTGAGATTCCACAACCAACAAATCTGTGATGAGAGAAAATATGATGTCAGTTGTAAGAAAGTCTGAGTTAAAGCCAGACTGAACACATCTGATGATATCTGCAGACTTTGTCTGGATCTGCAGATGAAGGAGGGAACCGTCTACGTCCGTCAGAGTCATGTGGAAACATTGGATTTAGGACATGAACTCATTTATTCTTGGACATTTTACACTCTGAACATCTTGAATGAAAGAGAACAAGTGTGGAGCTGAACTTTTCTCAAGTATTTGTTACGGTTTCAAACCCGCCACCTCCACAGTCTGCGCATTCTCCCGGACTCTGTGCAATATTCTACAATATTCTCATGTATATACTGTCATCTGTCATCTGTAAAAAAAAAAAAAAAACGATTCAAATGCACCTTAACCTTTTTTATATTTTATATATTTTTTTTAAATATTTTTTATATTACTTATATTTCTGTATTTCTTATTGTTACTACTGCTATTTATCTTGCACTGGAGAGGTGATGCTACCTCTAATCTCACAGTACCCAGGTACATTGATAATAAAGTATTCTGATTCTGATTCTGATTATCCATTGGGCCATCGCTGCTCTGTCACTTAGACACTCAGGATCACCTCAGAGTTTCCTTCCTGGTGGTGAACTGGCTAAGTGTGGGCACTAAACACCTGCATCCATTTACTAATCAACACCGGAGTCTTCAAGTAACCTGCTTTCCTTACACTCATCGCCAGATCCTCCCATAGAATCACCTGGCAAGTATCAGGCGTAGATGTGCCGTTCAGGTATTTTGGAGTAGTTTTCAGCATTTTTGTCTGTTTTTTTGACTGCTTGTTTTTGCCTAAATCCAGAGCTGCAGAGCCAACCTCTCACCACCGCCACTGGGCTGGATTGTTTGTTTGGCCACAGACATATACAAGCCTGGATTATAATTACTTTTTTTCTGATTTCTTCTGGACAATTAAAAATGCCTAGCAGGGCATTAATCCGTTCCTGTCTCCTGAGTGTTCCATTTGAGTTCAGAACACAACTGTTAAGGTCTTGACACACCAACCCGACTTCCCCCGCTCTCTGCCGACTGCTGTGTCGGCTCGCGTCGGGCTGTGTCGGGCTGTTTCGGGCTCTGTCGGGCTCTGTCGGGCTCTGTCGGGCTCTGTCGGGCTCTTTGAAAACACTGCAAAGACGACACCCGACGGCCTAACTAGCACGTACGTTCTGCGCATGCGTGAGAGGTAATTCCCCTCCATACCAGCAGGCAGCGGTAGTCTGTATTCACTCAAAAACAAGGGAAAACCGGAAGTTCTGGGAAGCGCTTTTTTTTCAAAGTTTTATTGAGAAAACACAAGTGCAATACAAAAGTAAGTAACGTTATTATATAACTTTTTTAATTCAATTTAGTGTAAGGACAACGATTAAAAATTGTGACAAAGCTACGTTGCCTATTTGTAATGAATGTAGAACTTGGCATATTTGTCCTAATAACGTTAGGTCTTTAATAGTATGTTAGGTTTCTGTTAGTTATCTTAGCGTGCTTTCTAGGTAAATAAAAGTGATTTAAGTGTTATGACAACGTTATATATCGGGAGTTCGTTGTATTTTCATGAAATAACTACTTTTCATTGCTGTGTTTTGACAGAGAACTTGTCCGGGAGCTGAAATAGGAGCTGCAGAGAGAGCGACTCGCCAGAGAGGAGAAGAACTTTGTTAATTAATAATAAAAGGAAATTCAATAGACTGATATGTTCATTTTAATACATTTATTAAAATTGTGACAGCTTTGATGTACTGACAGTGCAGCAGCGCAATAATCAATAATCTATAATATATACACACAGTACTCGAGATGAGGGGGGGATGGCATCCCCCCTGAAATAAAAACGGTCTTATGTCATTTCATCAATGAATGTGGTTTTACTGCTATTTCAACATTTAGTCATCACGAGAAAAATAACACCAGAAAAATAACTTATTTGACAATTTTCACCTGTTTCAAGTAAATTTTCACTTGAAATAAGTAGAAAAATCTGCCAATGGGACAAGATTTATCTTCTCATTACAAGCAATAAAATATTGTTCCACATGCAGATTTTTCTACTTATTTTAAGTGAAAATCTACTTCAAACAGGTGAAAATTGTTTTTTTTTTAACTGCTGCTATGTCATTTCTGCAGTATTTCTGCAGGTGCTTTGGTCAGTGCTATTATTTGTAGTATATTATTTTGTAATCAGCACAAATTATCTGTCCTCATATGATAGAATCCACCATCCCCCCTGACTTTTTTTACAACTCGAGTACTGGAGATATATATATATATATATATATATATATATATATATATATATATATATATATATATATATATATAACAATTATCTAACAGTTGTAGCTTTGTTTTGTCTGTAGTTTGTAGTTTTGTCTGAATATAAAGTGAAGCTTCATGTTTTCTTTTTTTACTAGATAGATGAATAAAGTTCTATCTATCTAGTAAAAACATGAAGCTTCACTTTATATTCAGAAAAACTAATGTGGCAGATACAACTGTTAGATTTCATCTATTAAACCAACATTTATCTTCCTAAATGATTTATTTCAGCCAGCGATACTTCTCCACAGAGCTGCAGGTTTCTCCCCAGGAAGACCCAGCGATCACGTCTGTCTCCCCGGCCGTGATCTGCTCCCCGGGGCCGGCCGCTCTTCTGATCCCCGAAACATCGGATCAAATTTCTTAACAGGCGTTATTTGGATAAACTGAGCCCAGGTTGGGGATCTGAATTCTGATACAGCCGAATTCTGATCCTCTTCTAATATAATACATCCATGGTCCTCTTATCCTTCGCCGTTTGTTTACTTTTGTCACTTTCGTTTCTCTTCTCGTGCACTGATTCGCTACCTGAACAGCCAATCACAGAGTGAGCTGTTTGACCGACGGCCGACACCGATTCAACATGTCAAATCGGCTGAAAAGGTCCCGACGTGCAGGACACACCGGGGAAACTAGCCTGACCGACGCGCACCGACGCTCACCGACGGCCCGGCGGCCGATTTTCGGCTTGGTGTGTCAGCGCCTTTAGGTCTCGGCCAGCTGGGGTTTCCCCTCGGCCTGATCGCGCTGCAGAAGCAGAGTGAGCGCAGCGCGCAGACAGAGATCTGCGAGCCGACACGGGAGCGCGCCTGGACGCAGCTGCAGATCAGTCCAGGAAGCATATAAGGATCAGAACTGCTGGCGAACTCTTGTAAGTTTGTCTTGTCACTCCTGTGTTTGATCAGGGTTTTCTGGAGTCTTGGATTACTTTTGTGGATTTGTGCTGAGGACTTTTCTCTTGGATTACTTTTGCGGATTTTTGTTGAGGACTTCTTTTCCTGTATTCGTTACAGCGAGTTTTCTTTCCCCTGCCAATTAAGGAGGCAGTGTTTTTTGTTTGTGAGAATAAGCTACGCCTTTTTTTGGGCTAACCTCAAACCTGTCTGGTGTCGTGCGCTTGGGTCCAAGGACAAAATCCTTAACAACAACCCAACCTTAACAGTATCCAAGCTTTCAAGTTATATATATAGTATTTTTCTGACTCCTGGACTAGTTTTCTTGTATTTTGTATTCAGGTCTTCAGGTTCAGGAGACTTTGTTCTCACAGAGACTTCAGCATTGATCAGAGATTGATTAAGAAGACTGAATTGTGCTGTTCTGCTCTGATATCCAGACGTCAGTTCTCGTATGAAGCTGTAAACGTCTTCATGCTGCTCTCCTCTACAGCAACAACACAAACACCTGTAACCTTCTGTCTCAGACAAACTTTCATTCATAATCAATGAAGCTGCACTTGTTAAATTCAGCACTCGGAGCTTTTCTAGAGTCGCAGTCTGGTACGACCAGCAGTTTATGGAGTATCATGGGATGTCAAGTCTTCATATCTGTGTTGAGTCCTCTTGGATGAGAGGTGAAAAGTCTTCAGGAACCACAGGAGTTACAGGACGGTGCAGGAGATCACAGAAACAAAGTTACTACAATTAAGGTCTCTTACCAAGTACACATGTTCACAAAACCCCCCAGTGGTTCTGATGTTTTATCTTTCTCCGTTACATAGATTTTTCTCTGAGTAGCAAAAACATCAACTAGATCAAGTGTTTGAAACATGAACCTCTGGTTGAGGTGACTTGAGGTGACCCAGAATAAAACAAAATCGTCTGCTTTCAAAAGTTCATTTGAAGATCAAAACAAGATTTAAAGAACTAAACTGCTAATTTACACTAACTGATGGTGTTCTTCTTCCGGCTCTCAGTGAAGGCGGACGCTTTTTCTGCTCTCTCCTCCTTATCTGCCCTGCTGCTGCTTTTGTCCTGTCTTGTCTTCAGAGTCTCTCCTTTTCACTCCTCTGAAATTCTACAATCATGGAATTGATTAACTGGACCCTCAGTACCATTGACCAAATTTTTGCAAAGAGAAGCCAGGGGGTTAGGGAGCCCTCCTGCCCCGACGGAACATTTTTTGCTGGTTACACGATGGACGCGTACAAGAACTGGCGCCCGATGTGTCTCAAAATTTTATCTGTTGAGGATGTTGAGGACGCCTTCATAATTGGATTTATGATAGCAGGATTTCTCCTAATTGGAGTGGGGATCTTCCTGGCCTATCGACAATCGCGGAAGGCTGCGGGGGCCGTTCTGGCCCTCTCTGAGCTGCCCGAAGCTGCTGAAGGATTGAGCACGGGGCTCAGCACTCAGACTGTAACGCTGGGAGAGCAGGGCCGCAAGCTGGATGCGATTCTTGAACTGAATCGTAGGCTAGCAGGGGTCTTTGAGCTCTATAACAAGATGGAGAAAACCTTGGAGAAGCTGGGCACCCTGCTTGGCGGGGACTGATCACAAATTCGTCTGATCGGAGTTTATTGAGGATCCAGAAGAAAAGCAGACGGAAAATTACTGAGCTGCCTGCAAGTTGTTGATTAGATTTTGGCCTTGAAGGAGCGGCTGGCAAGCCTCTCCGTCACAATCTCCCGGGAGGAATGTAAACATGACGCTCTGCACCCAACCTAACCCTCCCCCTCTCCAAAACACCTGCGGATCCTGCCTCCCAGAACTGTACGGCTGCCCGAAACATCAAGGACGCTTGGCTGGTCTATGGGCGAAAGGTCCTCGGACTTATCGCGTCACAGACTCTCACATACACACTGACACACACACCCCCCTCTCCCCATATCCAATCGCCTTCCTGGCCCCCCCCTCTTATCAGCCCCCCTGACAAGACAAGGACGTTTTGAGTTTGAGCGCCACGTGTTTGCGGCGATCACTTGGGATGAACCCCCCCCCGGCTTGCCCACCCCCCATTACCCACATGCAAGTCCTGTGACGTCTGTGCTTCGTGTGCTGCTGATGTGTTTTTTTGCAACTTGATATTGTGTATTGTATGATATTCAATGTGAAGATTATTTTTTTCTCCTCCCTCCCCTATCCCAGGGTTACCCTTTGGAAAACAGGCGCACAATTCCATCGTGCCGCCGCCGGTGTATCCGAAAGTCAAAAACAGTTTTCTAAACTGACTCAATAAAGCTGATTCTGATTCTGATTCTGTTGTGCATCACATCTGGACTCACCGAGCCTTTCTGCAGTTCCTCACAGCTGGAATCAGTCGCTGTCGACCCCCTTCTGTTGTCTTGTACTTGTTCAGGTCAAACTCGTCCAGAACTTCCTCCGACATCTGCAGCATGGAGGCCAGAGCTGAACACTGGATCTCAGAGAGTTCCTGCTCTGATCTGTTCTCTGACTTCAGGAACTCTTGGATCTGCTGATGAACTGAGAGGTCGTTCATCTCCATCAGACACTGGAAGATGTTGATGCTTCTGTCAGGAGAGAACAAATCAGTGTTCATTTCCTTCAGGTTGTTGATGACTCTCTGGATGGTTTCTGAACGGTTCTCCATCTGGTTCAGCAGACCTCCTAAGAGTCTGTGGTTGGACTCCACAGAAAGACCATGAAGGAAGCGGACAAACAGGTCCAAGTGGCCATTTTCACTCTCCAGGGATTTCCATATGACTCTCTCCAGGAATTCATCCAGAGATGAGTCTGAGGAGTCTTCTTCTAGGAAGTTCTCCAGCACATCTGTGGTTCTGGTGGAGTAACAGTGGAGCACGTAGACTGCAGCCAGGAACTCCTGGATGCTCAGATGAACAAAGCAGTAGACGGGTTTCTGGAAGACCTCACACTCTCTCCTGAAGATCTGGGTACAAACTCCTGAGTACACCGAGGCCTCTGGGACATCAAGGCCACACTGCTCCAGGTCTTCTTGGTAGAACATGATGTTTCCTTTCTCCAGATGTTCAAACGCCAGCCTCCCCAGCTTCAGAAGAACGTCCCTGTCAGCCTCCATCAGGTCCTGTGGACTCGTCTCATGTCCCTCGTGGTACTTGTTCTTCTTCCTCTTCATCTCAACCACCAGGAAGTGTGAGAACATGTCAGTCAGGGTCTTGGGCAGCTCTCCTCTCTGCTTTGTGGTCAACATGTGGTCCAGAACTGTAGCAGTGATCCAGCAGAAGACCGGGAGTTTACACATGATGTGGAGGGTTCTGGATGTCTTCATGTGGGAGACGATGCTGCTGGACCGCTCTTCATCCCTGAACCTCCTCCTGAAGTACTCCTCCTTCTGGGCGTCGGTGAAGCCTCGTACTTCTGTTGCCCTGTCCACGTGTTTGTGAGGGATCTGATTGGCTGCTGCAGGTCTGGAAGTTATCCAGATGAGAGCTGAGGGAAGCAGGTTCCCCTGGATGAGGTTCGTCAGCAGCACGTTGACCGATGAGCTCTGTGTGACGTCAGACACAACCGGACCGTTGTTGAAGTCCAGTGAACGTCTGCTTTCATCCAGGCCGTCAAGGATGAACAACGGTTTCCCGGCAGCCAGCTGCTCTGCTGTGAGCTTCTGTAATGATGGATGGAAACCCTGGATCAGCCTGAGAAGACTGAACTGCTCATCTCTGATCAGGTTCAGCTCCCTGAACGAGAGCAGAATCACCACGGTGACATCTTGGTTCTCCGAGCCCTCGGCCCAGTCCAGAGAGAACTTCTGAACCGAGAAGGTTTTCCCAGCGCCAGCGACGCCGTTGGTCAGAACCACTCTGATGGCTCCACGTTGGTCAGGTAAGGCTTTAAAGATGTCCTGGCACCTGATTGGAGTGTCATGGAGTCTCTTCATCCGGGAAGCTGTCTCCAGCTGCCTCACCTCATGTTGGGTATCAACCTCTTCACTCACTCCCTCTGTGATGAAGAGCTCCGTGTAGATCCTGTTGAGGGGGGTTCTACTTCCTGTTTCATCAATTCCTTCAGTCACATGTTCACATCTCCTCCTCAGACTGATCTTGTGTTCATCTAGGATCTCCTGCAGACCGGCATCTGCTGAAATAAAGAATGAAGAGGAGGTCAGAGAGATACAAACTCCTACTGCAGTCAGTGATGGGGGGCATCCAGGAGCTAAACCAAACTGGTTTAGGACCCGGTTCGACCGCTCTGTCCACCGATGCCGGTGAAGGGTCAAGACCACCTAAGCCTTATTTTCCCTTTAGATGTATGTACCGTTCAAGAATGTGGAAAATGTAAACACTCTTCACCGGGACAACCATCTGAAACGCCCCCAAGACGAAGGTCACCACGGTTGTATTGGGTAACTGACAACGAATGTTGTAAAACATCGGTCGTTGATGAGAGGAACATTGTGAGAATTTTCCGGTAAAACCCTAAAACAACCGTCAGTGACACCAGCAACCACCTCCAGAAGGCAGGAGTGAACGCATCACCATCTACAGCTCACCGAGGAAGGCTTCATAAACTAAAGGAAAGACAACCCATTAGTAAGAAGAATAGCAATACGACCCACAAACCAACAACTCAAGGAGGTTGGATCACCTGGAAAAATTTCAGACGAGATCTAAACCATACGAGGAGAGGTCCGGTTTAGGAGAAACGCTTATAAGTTAGAGGTTGATCCAGACCTGCTGGTCCTCTACTAACCAAAAGGGTCCGGATCGAGACCTGCAGGTCCTCTACTGACCACAAGGGTCCAGATCCAGACCTGCAGGTCCGCTACAGACCACTAGGGACCAGATCCAGACCTGCAGATCCTCTAAAGACCACTAGGGTCCAGATCCAGACCTGCAGGTCCTCTACTGACCACAAGGGTCCAGATTCAATTCAATTCAATTCAATTCAATTTTATTTATATAGCGTCTAATACAACAGATGTTGTCTCTAGACGCTTTCCAGAGATCCAGAACATGAACATAAACATAAACATAAACCCCGAGCAATTATTACATCAACAATGGCAGGTAAAATCTCCCATAGTGGGAGAAAAGCCTTAAGCCAAACAGTGGCAAGGAAAAACTCCCCTTTAGGAGGGAAGAAACCTTGAGCAGGACCAGGCTCATAAGGGGGGCCCTCCTGCCGAAGGCCAGACTGGGGGAGTCAGGGACGTCAGCAGCACACAGCAGTCATGTGGAAGCAGCAACGGGATGATCAAAGGGCTGGGGGGAGGGGGGGGGCGTCAGCAGCCATCCACGTAGGCAGGTGGAAGCAGCAACGGGATGACCAGAACGCAGCTCCCGAGGCTCCGGCCTGCTAACATGCACAAAAGAGAAAAAATGGGGGCCAGCACAAGAAACTGCAGGAACGATGGACAAAAATGATAGCTATGAGATATTCATAATAAATAAAAATGGAAATGGAGAAGAGAGGAAGGGAAAACAAGAGGAGAAGAAGGGTGAGAGGCACCGCCCAGCGGATCATGTCGGTGCCCCCTGCAGCATAAGCCTATAGCAGCATATCTACCACCAAGCTATATTTGAGACTAACTATTATAGTCTTGTTCTATATCTGCAACTATGACTACTGACTCTAACACACTAGAGTTTACACTACCTAGAGATTTACCAACACCAGCTAGAGGTTCACTAAACACTAACCATAGGCTTTACTAAACAGAAAGGTTTTAAGTTTAGTTTTAAGGTGGAGGTGGTGTCAGCCTCCTTAACCCAGATTGGAAGTTGGTTCCATAGTAATGGTGCCTGATAGAAGAACGCCCGCCCTCCAAATCTACATTTAGATAATCTAGGAACTACGAGTAAACCTGCACTCTGAGAGCGGAGAGCTCTGCCAGGAACATAAGGCACTATCAGGTCTTGTAAATACTGCGGAGCTGAGCCGTTTTAGGCTTTATATGCAAGTAATACAATTTTAAATTGGATTCTGAATTTTACAGGTAGCCAATGGAGCGACGCTAACACTGGAGAGACATGGTCTCTCCTGCTGATTCCTAGGATTTTCCTAATTTTTGCAATATTACGGAGATGGAAAAACGCTATTTTACAAATCTGATTAACCTATGGTTTAAACGACAAATCCTGACCAGATCCAGACCTGCAGGTCCTCTACAGACCACTAGGGTCCAAATCCAGACCTGCAGGTCCTCTACAGACCACTAGGGTCCAGATCCAGACCTACAGTTCCATTATTATTTCATAAAACAAGGAAACAGGCGTACAAAAAAAAACAGGCGTACGCCGATGCATCAGAGGTTTTAAAAACCTCTGATGCATCGCCACGACGACTCTTCAGACAGATGGACGGTCTCACCTTGTGGAGGGCTTGCTCTGGATCTTATTCCATATCCCAGATACTCCGATGAAGCCGACTGGTATGAGCTCCGTCTGCAGAACCAGCGTCCACACAGGGTTTATTGGATGTTTCCACGTTTACGAGCAAAATCAAACACAAACAAATTCTCAAGGTTTTTGTTTTGTTGTTTTTTTCTTCCAGAGGACATGGTTTTCTTACTTCATCGGAGCAGGTTCATTGTTGAAATCAGGTAGATCTTTGGGGACCTCACTCTTCGTAGACCGATACCTGGAGGCTGCAGGATTTGCTCCTCTTCTGAAAAACCCAAAGATCCTGATCGTCACATCTCATCTGTCAATGATCACACAACTGACGACTCCTGCACAAAACACATTGTAGGAACAAGGCAGGAACCAGGAACCGGGAACTTAACCGATAACCCCATAGGAGACACGTCAAACCAAAAACAGCCTGAAATAGATAGACTTTCTTCTGATTGGTCAAATGTTCTCAATTTAGTTTTTTTGTTCCATCCTTCTCTCATAAACATCTCACATTTAATATCGACAATAACTGAACTGAACTATGGGTCAGAAAATCCATCTTTCTACTTTGTCGTCTATATTTTCAAACTGAATAAGTCTTTACAATCTGTCAAACTGCCTTCAAAAACACAGCAGCAGGAGACTTCATGGCCTCAGCTTCTAACGCTGGCCTATTCTACCTATTCTAGTATTTATAAAGGTCCTGCAGAAGGAGAGGTGATGAATCTCCTCCTTTTGTCTTTATTGACAGTAATTTGTGCAACTTTTTGAAGTTAGATTGTATGCAACAATAACGTGGGAGCTGACAGATGGAGATTCTTGTACAAGCAGGCGTTTTTACAGACTTTTTTATACATTTACAAAGCTAACATTTACAGTTTGTTTGTAAAGACTAGGGATGTCCGATACTGGTATCGGTATCGGGGCCGATACTGCCCTCATATACTCGTACTCGTACTCGCAAAAATTCTCCGATACCAGGCACCGATACTTGTAGTTACTGGTTAGCGCCGCTAGGGGGAGACGTTGAGCCGCCCTGCGGCTCCCCGGGCCTGGCAGCCTGGCTGAGCAGCAGCTCTGTGGCTGTACTCAGCTGTTCCATGTTTCAGTAAATTCTATCTTCCTTAATTATACAAACTGGACTAAACCTTACTCACAGGGAACTTTATTAAACACTACACGTAACTCACAGTACAACATAAACAATCCCATTGTTACATTCCGGGTTTGCCGCGCCGACAGCCTGCAGTCTGTCTTGCTCCTGTCGTCGTCCCTTATTGTGAAATATGTCCACCCTGCTGACGTCCTGCTAACATTAATTGTCACTATCTTGCCTGAAACGGCACTGCCAGTCTCACCCACGGGCACCACTCTATATAACCGGACTGTAAGAATGGGATTGTTTATGTTCTTCTTCTTCTCTGTTTTATTGGCGGATCGCAACCAACTTTAAGGTGCATACTGCCACCTACTGTACAACAGTGTGTAATATCATTTCATTTAGCCTGTTTTTTAAATTCTATTTGATTGTTTATGTTGTTTCCAGAGCTGGGTAGAGTAGCCAAAAATTGTACTCAAGTAAAAGTACTGTTACTTCAGAATAATATGACTCAAGTAGAAGTAAAAAGTAGTCATCCAAATAATTACTTGAGTAAAAGTAAAAAAAGTACTTGGTGAAAAAACTACTCAAGTACTGAGTAACTGTTGAGTAACGTCTGAAGTACAAAATAATCATCTTCAGGCAAATGAAATCAATAAAATAAATAAAAAATTAAGAATAGCTAAATTAAATTAAATTAATCTTAAAGTAAATTCAAGTACTTTAATAAATAATAAAATAATAACAGAATAAAAAAAATAAATTAAGCACAAGTAGCACTAAATTACAAGCCTTTGTACTTTTCTTTTTTAACCAGGCAGAACTAGAACAAGCCCATGAACTCATAGAAACTCTGTGTGTGTTTGAGTCTGTGTAAATGTGACAAAACATGCAAAAACAAACATTTTTCCCAAAGAATCACCCAGTGATGTCATGAGATTGACGCGTACGCGGATAAAAGGGATAAAAGAAAAGTAACAGCTCAATGTAGCCTAGCTGGCCGAGTTTTGTTTAAAATTGAATTCTGTTGCAAATAAAACCGGTCTTCCAATTCATTGCATTTTTCATTGAATTTTTAGCCTAGTTATTTTTGTGGTAGAAGTATCGGATCGGTACTCGGTATCGGCGAGTACACAAATTAAAATACTCGTACTCGGTGTGAAAAAATGGTATCGGGACATCCCTAGTAGAGACCCAATCCACAAGGTGTACTGATAATAAAGGACTATTCTATTCTATTATAGTCTATTCTAGGTGTGTTTTTCCACTTAATGTAAAAGGAAATCAGCATTAAAAATGCTGACCATAATTCTTATATCTGGATACATTTCACACATGTTTAAGGTTTCCCAAAAAACAGAGAGAGGAGGAGGAAGTGGGAAATTGCCCTATGAAGGGAGGGGTTTTCTGCCTCTGACAGGAAACTGCAGTGAGCATTTCAACTTGGTGGGGGTTTCAACAAGTTGCATGTCTTGATGGATATTTTTTAAAGGGAAATTAATGCACAGAAATGTCACTTTTATGTTCAACAAGGTACAGACATTGAAGAGAATAATGACAACAATTATAAATTAATAATATAAATATTAATCATGTAAAAAATAATTAGAATTATTACATGTTTAACATATAATAATTCAGTTTTAATATATTAGTAATATTCTTATACACATATTCCTACACACACACACACAGAAAATATAAATTCATGATGAGTCATAGAAGCAGTTAACAACAGTTGTCTTACCTTGTGTCTGAGGGTCCAGGTTCTTTACTGAAGTTTGGAGGAAAATCTTTAGACCGGTCACTCTTCATAGACAGACAGCTGGATCCTGGAGATCCTGGTCTCTGACTGCAGTACCGACCTCTGCAAACACAAATACACATCAGTCAATCATAATATTGATGTTGACCACTGCAGAAGATCTACACCAGGGTTTTCCAACCCTGGTCCCCAAGACCCACTGTCCTGCATGTTTTAGAGGTTTCCCTGCTTCAGCACAGTCTCATACAAATGACTGATAGAAATGACTCTCTTCAATCTCATGTCTTTTGTTCAGCCTTCTAGCAAGCTCGGGTCACCCCACTGCTGAATAAACCAACGCTCAACCCTGCTCAGGTTGAAAACTACCGTCAGGTTTCGCTGCTCCAATTCAGGTTTACACATCTAGAAAGAGCCATATTCAGGCAGGTCTGACAGTTCCTTCAAGACAAATGCCTGTATGATCCACATCAGTCAGGCTGTAAGCAGTGCCCATTCAGCTGAAACTGATCTTCTTTCAGTAACTGAGTCACTACAGGCAGCCAGATCTGCTGGTCTATCCTCAGTCGTCATACTGCTTGACTTGTCCGGTGCCTTTGACACCGTCAATCACCACATCTTCACTTCCACACTCTCAAAGCTTGGCATTTCAGGATCCGTCCTCTTTTGGTTCATTTCTTACCTCGCAGGAAGATCCTTCAGAGTATCATGGCAAGGACGAGTGTCCAGATCACATGAGCTGGCAGCAGGGGTGCCACTGAGATCTGTTCTTGGCCCTCTTTTCTTTTCACTGTACACCATCGCACTAGATTAATTCATCAGCTGTAATGGCTTCTACTACCACTGCTTTGCCGATGATGCCCCATTGATGACACTGCTGTGTCAAGTCAAATATCAACATGTCTTTCTGATATCTCTGCATGGATGAAGGACTGCCAACTTCAGCTAAATTTGTCCAAGACTGAGCTTATTTTCTGCCCAACCAGTCATTCCTTGCCTCCTCAGATAAGTGTGCAGTTGGATAAAATCACACTTGTAACCACGTCTTGTGCTAGGAATCTTGGTGTCATGTTAGACAGCCAGCTGATCTTTAAGGACCATGATGCCCCGGTTTCCTGGTCAGTCCCTGATTTCTCTTTACAACATCAGGAAAATCAGACCCTACCCGATAGAACATATGGCACTATGCTCAACCAGTGAAAGACGCATGGTGCTTCCACCACAATGTGGTGTGAAATCAGTAGCCAGACTCTTTTCCATTGTTCCGCAATGATGGAATGACCTACCAAACTCTGTCCAATCTGCAGGGTCTTTATGTACTTTTAAGAACAAGCTAAAGACTTAGCTCTTAAACGAGCATTTCTGCATCTAGTAAACTGGTCTGCTCATCAGGATGAGTTAGGAGATTTGTCCAGCTCTTAGCATGACTCAGCACTGAGAACGCTGCATGCATTTATGCCAACGTGATATTTTGTTGGTGAATTTAAGACGTTTTGCTGTACAAAGGGAATGTTGTAGGGCGGTAGGGGAACCAAACAAAATACTCTAGCACTAGCATGGCAGCACCTGTGTCTAACGAGACTGACGGCAATCTGACCAGCCATTATCCATAGTGGACACTCCTATGTCTCAGTAGTAGTAGTAGTATAAGTAGTAGTTTTAGTAGTAGCAATAGTAGTATTCGTAGTAGGGATAGTAGTAGTTGTAGTAGCAGTAGTAATAGTAGTACTAGTTGTAGTAGTAATACTAGCAGTAGTAGTAGTAGTAGTATTAGTAGTAGTAGTAGTAGTTCAGTAGTTTCTAATGTCACCAACAAGTACTAATGTCCTAAAACTGCAGCAGACTCTCCTGGACCAATCTGGAGAGCTGGTTTCATCCTGAACCAAACTCTGGTCTCTGAACCAAGCAGGACCACATGGTTGAGGAACACAGAGGACACCGTTGTTGAAAAACAGGAACAAGAAGGAGAAAGTGATGTTTCAAGAAACTAAAACATCAAATAAACCAGCACAATCCACAAGATGTACTGATGATAAAAGACTATTCTATTCTATTTTAGTATATTCTAGGTGTTCCACTTAAAGTAAAATGAAATCAGGTTTTAAAATGCTGACTATAATTCTTATATCTGGATACATTTCACACATTTTTAAGGTTTCCCAAAAACCAGAGAGAGGAGGAGGAAGTGGGAACTTGCCCTATGAAGGGACGGGTTTTCTGCCTCTGACAGGAAACTGCAGTGAGCATTTCAACTTGGTGGGGGTTTCAACAAGTTGCATGTCTTGATGGATATTTTTAAAGGGAAATTAATGCACATAAATGTCACTTTTATGTTCAACAAGGTACATACATTGAAGAGAATAATGACAACAATTATAAATTAATAATATAAATATTAATCATGTAAAAAATAATTAGAATTATTACATGTTTAACATATAATAATTCAATTTTAATATATTAGTAATATTCTTATATACACATATTCCTACACACACACACACAGAAAATATAAATTCATGATGAGTCATAGAAGCAGTTAACAACAGTTGTCTTACCTTGTGTCTGAGGGTCCAGGTTCTTTACTGAAGTTTGGAGGAAAATCTTTAGACCGGTCACTCTTCATAGACAGACAGCTGGATCCTGGAGATCCTGGTCTCTGACTGCAGTACCGACCTCTGCAAACACAAATACACATCAGTCAATCATAATATTGATGTTGACCACTGCAGAAGATCTACACCAGGGTTTTCCAACCCTGGTCCCCAAGACCCACTGTCCTGCATGTTTTAGAGGTTTCCCTGCTTCAGCACAGTCTCATACAAATGACTGATAGAAATGACTCTCTTCAATCTCATGTCTTTTGTTCAGCCTTCTAGCAAGCTCGGGTCACCCCACTGCTGAATAAACCAACGCTCAACCCTGCTCAGGTTGAAAACTACCGTCAGGTTTCGCTGCTCCAATTCAGGTTTACACATCTAGAAAGAGCCATATTCAGGCAGGTCTGACAGTTCCTTCAAGACAAATGCCTGTATGATCCACATCAGTCAGGCTGTAAGCAGTGCCCATTCAGCTGAAACTGATCTTCTTTCAGTAACTGAGTCACTACAGGCAGCCAGATCTGCTGGTCTATCCTCAGTCGTCATACTGCTTGACTTGTCCGGTGCCTTTGACACCGTCAATCACCACATCTTCACTTCCACACTCTCAAAGCTTGGCATTTCAGGATCCGTCCTCTTTTGGTTCATTTCTTACCTCGCAGGAAGATCCTTCAGAGTATCATGGCAAGGACGAGTGTCCAGATCACATGAGCTGGCAGCAGGGGTGCCACTGAGATCTGTTCTTGGCCCTCTTTTCTTTTCACTGTACACCATCGCACTAGATTAATTCATCAGCTGTAATGGCTTCTACTACCACTGCTTTGCCGATGATGCCCCATTGATGACACTGCTGTGTCAAGTCAAATATCAACATGTCTTTCTGATATCTCTGCATGGATGAAGGACTGCCAACTTCAGCTAAATTTGTCCAAGACTGAGCTTATTTTCTGCCCAACCAGTCATTCCTTGCCTCCTCAGATAAGTGTGCAGTTGGATAAAATCACACTTGTAACCACGTCTTGTGCTAGGAATCTTGGTGTCATGTTAGACAGCCAGCTGATCTTTAAGGACCATGATGCCCCGGTTTCCTGGTCAGTCCCTGATTTCTCTTTACAACATCAGGAAAATCAGACCCTACCCGATAGAACATATGGCACTATGCTCAACCAGTGAAAGACGCATGGTGCTTCCACCACAATGTGGTGTGAAATCAGTAGCCAGACTCTTTTCCATTGTTCCGCAATGATGGAATGACCTACCAAACTCTGTCCAATCTGCAGGGTCTTTATGTACTTTTAAGAACAAGCTAAAGACTTAGCTCTTAAACGAGCATTTCTGCATCTAGTAAACTGGTCTGCTCATCAGGATGAGTTAGGAGATTTTTCCAGCTCTTAGCATGACTCAGCACTGAGAACGCTGCATGCATTTATGCCAACGTGATATTTTGTTGGTGAATTTAAGACATTTTGCTGTACAAAGGGAATGTTGTAGGGCGGTAGGGGAACCAAACAAAATACTCTAGCACTAGCATGGCAGCACCTGTGTCTAACGAGACTGACGGCAATCTGACCAGCCATTATCCATAGTGGACACTCCTATGTCTCAGTAGTAGTAGTAGTATAAGTAGTAGTTTTAGTAGTAGCAGTAGTAGTATTCGTAGTAGTGATAGTAGTAGTTGTAGTAGCAGTAGTAATAGTAGTACTAGTTGTAGTAGTAATACTAGCAGTAGTAGTAGTAGTAGTATTAGTAGTAGTAGTAGTAGTTCAGTAGTTTCTAATGTCACCAACAAGTACTAATGTCCTAAAACTGCTGCAGACTCTCCTGGACCAATCTGGAGAGCTGGTTTCATCCTGAACCAAACTCTGGTCTCTGAACCAAGCAGGACCACATGGTTGAGGAACACAGAGGACACCGTTGTTGAAAAACAGGAACAAGAAGGAGAAAGTGATGTTTCAAGAAACTAAAACATCAAATAAACCAGCACAATCCACAAGATGTACTGATGATAAAAGACTATTCTATTCTATTTTAGTATATTCTAGGTGTTCCACTTAAAGTAAAATGAAATCAGGTTTTAAAATGCTGACTATAATTCTTATATCTGGATACATTTCACACATTTTTAAGGTTTCCCAAAAACCAGAGAGAGGAGGAGGAAGTGGGAACTTGCCCTATGAAGGGACGGGTTTTCTGCCTCTGACAGGAAACTGCAGTGAGCATTTCAACTTGGTGGGGGTTTCAACAAGTTGCATGTCTTGATGGATATTTTTAAAGGGAAATTAATGCACATAAATGTCACTTTTATGTTCAACAAGGTACATACATTGAAGAGAATAATGACAACAATTATAAATTAATAATATAAATATTAATCATGTAAAAAATAATTAGGATTATTACATGTTTAACATATAATAATTCAATTTTAATATATAAGTAATATTCTTATATACATATATTCCTACACACACACACAGAAAATATAAATTCATGATGACTCATAAAATCAGTTAACAACAGTTGTCTTACCTTGTGTCTGAGGGTCCAGGTTCTTTACTGAAGTTTGGAGGAAAATCTTTAGACCGGTCACTCTTCATAGACAGACAGCTGGATCCTGGAGATCCTGGTCTCTGACTCCGGTACCGACCTCTGCAAACACAAATACACATCAGTCAATCATAATATTGATGATGACCACTGCAGAAGATCTACACCAGGGTTTTCCAACCCTGGTCCCCAAGAGCCACTGTCCTGCATGTTTTAGATGTTTCCCTGCTTCAGCACAGTCTCATACAAATGAGTGATGCAAATGACTCTCTTCAATCTCATGTCTTTTGTTCAGCCTTCTAGCAAGCTCGGGTCACCCCACTGCTGAATAAACCAACACTCAACCCTGCCCAGGTTGAAGACTACCGTCCGGTCTCACTGCTCCCGTTCAGGTTTACACTTCTAGAAAGAGCCGTCTTCAGTCAGGTCTGACGGTTCCTTCAAGACAAATGCCTGTATGATCCACATCAGTACCCGCTCAGCTGAAACTGCTCTTCTTTCAGTAACTAAGTCACTACGGGCTGTCAGATCTGCTGGTCTATCCTCCGTCTTCATACTGCTTGACTTGTCCGGTGCCTTTGACACTGTCAATCACCACATCTTCACTTCCACACTCTCAAAGCTTGCCATTTCCGGATCCGTCCTCTTGTGGTTCATGTCTTACCTCGCTGGAAGATCCTTCCAAGTATCATGGCAAGGAGGAGTGTCCAGACTGCATGAGCTGGCAGCAGGGGTGCCACAGGGATCTGTTCTTGGCCCTCTTCTCTTTTCACTGTACACCATCACACTAGGTGAAACCATCAGCTGTAATGGCTTCTACTACCACTGCCGATGATGCCCCGTTTTTCTTCCCTCCCCACTTGATGACACTGCTGTGTCAAGTCAAATATCAGCATGTTTTTCTGATATCTCTGCATGAATGAAGGACTGCCAACTCCAGCTAAATTCATCCAAGACTGAGCATATTTTCTGCAAAACCAGTCATTCCTTACCTCCTCAGATAAGTGTGCAGTTGGATAAAATCACACTTGTAACCACGTCTTGTGCTAGGAATCTTGGTGTCATGTTAGACAGCCAGCTGATCTTTAAGGACCATGATGCCCCGGTTTCCTGGTCAGTCCCTGATTTCTCTTTACAACATCAGGAAAATCAAAAATCAGACCCTACCCGATAAACATATGGCAATATGCTCAACCAGTGAAAGACGGCTGGTGCTTCCACCACAATGTGGTGTGAAATCAGTAGCCAGACTCTTTTCCATTGTTCCGCAATGATGGAATGACCTACCAAACTCTGTCCAATCTGCAGGGTCTTTATGTACTTTTAAGAACAAGCTAAAGACTTAGCTCTTAAACGAGCATTTCTGCATCTAGTAAACTGGTCTGCTCATCAGGATGAGTTAGGAGATTTGTCCAGCTCTTAGCATGACTCAGCACTGAGAACGCTGCATGCATTTATGCCAACGTGATATTTTGTTGGTGAATTTAAGACATTTTGCTGTACAAAGGGAATGTTGTAGGGCGGTAGGGGAACGAAACAAAATACTCTAGCACTAGCATGGCAGCACCTGTGTCTAACGAGACTGACGGCAATCTGACCAGCCATTATCCATAGTGGACACTCCTATGTCTCAGTAGTAGTAGTAGTAGTAGTAGTAGTATAAGTAGTAGTTTTAGTATTAGTATTAGTAGTAGCAATAGTAATATTCATAGTAGTGATAGTAGTAGTTGTAGTAGCAGTAGTAATAGTAGTACTAGTTGTAGTAGTAATACTAGCAGTAGTAGCAGTAGTAGTAGTAGTAGTAGTAGTAGTAGTAGTTCAGTAGTTTCTAATGTCACCAACAAGTACTAATGTCCTAAAACTGCAGCAGACTCTCCTGGACCAATCTGGAGAGCTGGTTTCATCCTGAACCAAACTCTGAACCAAGCAGGACCACATGGTTGAGGAACACAGAGGACACCGTTGTTGAAAAACAGGAACAAGAAGGAGAAAGTGATGTTTCAAGAAACTAAAACATCAAATAAACCAGCACAATCCACAAGATGTACTGATGATAAAAGACTATTCTATTCTATTTTAGTATATTCTAGGTGTTCCACTTAAAGTAAAATGAAATCAGGTTTTAAAATGCTGACTATAATTCTTATATCTGGATACATTTCACACATTTTTAAGGTTTCCCAAAAACCAGAGAGAGGAGGAGGAAGTGGGAACTTGCCCTATGAAGGGACGGGTTTTCTGCCTCTGACAGGAAACTGCAGTGAGCATTTTAACTTGGTGGGGGTTTCAACAAGTTGCATGTCTTGATGGATATTTTTAAAGGGAAATTAATGCACATAAATGTCACTTTTATGTTCAACAAGGTACATACATTGAAGAGAATAATGACAACAATTATACATTAATAATATAAATATTAATCATGTAAAAAATAATTAGGATTATTACATGTTTAACATATAATAATTCAATTTTAATATATAAGTAATATTCTTATATACATATATTCCTACACACACACACAGAAAATATAAATTCATGATGACTCATAAAATCAGTTAACAACAGTTGTCTTACCTTGTGTCTGAGGGTCCAGGTTCTTTACTGAAGTTTGGAGGAAAATCTTTAGACCGGTCACTCTTCATAGACAGACAGCTGGATCCTGGAGATCCTGGTCTCTGACTCCGGTACCGACCTCTGCAAACACAAATACACATCAGTCAATCATAATATTGATGATGACCACTGCAGAAGATCTACACCAGGGTTTTCCAACCCTGGTCCCCAAGAGCCACTGTCCTGCATGTTTTAGATGTTTCCCTGCTTCAGCACAGTCTCATACAAATGAGTGATGCAAATGACTCTCTTCAATCTCATGTCTTTTGTTCAGCCTTCTAGCAAGCTCGGGTCACCCCACTGCTGAATAAACCAACACTCAACCCTGCCCAGGTTGAAGACTACCGTCCGGTCTCACTGCTCCCGTTCAGGTTTACACTTCTAGAAAGAGCCGTCTTCAGTCAGGTCTGACGGTTCCTTCAAGACAAATGCCTGTATGATCCACATCAGTACCCGCTCAGCTGAAACTGCTCTTCTTTCAGTAACTAAGTCACTATGGGCTGTCAGATCTGCTGGTCTATCCTCAGTCTTCATACTGCTTGACTTGTCCGGTGCCTTTGACACTGTCAATCACCACATCTTCACTTCCACACTCTCAAAGCTTGCCATTTCAGGATCCGTCCTCTTGTGGTTCATGTCTTACCTCGCTGGAAGATCCTTCCAAGTATCATGGCAAGGACGAGTGTCCAGACTGCATGAGCTGGCAGCAGGGGTGCCACAGGGATCTGTTCTTGGCCCTCTTCTCTTTTCACTGTACACCATCACACTAGGTGAAATCATCAGCTGTAATGGCTTCTACTACCACTGCCGATGATGCCCCGTTTTTATTCCCTCCCCACTTGATGACACTGCTGTGTCAAGTCAAATATCAGCATGTTTTTCTGATATCTCTGCATGAATGAAGGACTGCCAACTCCAGCTAAATTCATCCAAGACTGAGCTTATTTTCTGCAAAACCAGTCATTCCTTACCTCCTCAGATAAGTGTGCAGTTGGATAAAATCACACTTGTAACCACGTCTTGTGCTAGGAATCTTGGTGTCATGTTAGACAGCCAGCTGATCTTTAAGGACCATGATGCCCCGGTTTCCTGGTCAGTCCCTGATTTCTCTTTACAACATCAGGAAAATCAGACCCTACCCGATAGAACATATGGCACTATGCTCAACCAGTGAAAGACGCCTGGTGCTTCCACCACAATGTGGTGTGAAATCAGTAGCCAGACTCTTTTCCATTGTTCCGCAATGATGGAATGACCTACCAAACTCTGTCCAATCTGCAGCGTCTTTATGTACTTTTAAGAACAAGCTAAAGACTTAGCTCTTAAACGAGCATTTCTGCATCTAGTAAACTGGTCTGCTCATCAGGATGAGTTAGGAGATTTGTCCAGCTCTTAGCATGACTCAGCACTGAGAACGCTGCATGCATTTATGCCAACGTGATATTTTGTTGGTGAATTTAAGACGTTTTGCTGTACAAAGGGAATGTTTTAGGGCGGTAGGGGAACCAAACAAAATACTCTAGCACTAGCATGGCAGCACCTGTGTCTAACGAGACTGACGGCAATCTGACCAGCCATTATCCATAGTGGACACTCCTATGTCTCAGTAGTAGTAGTATAAGTAGTAGTTTTAGTAGTAGCAGTAGTAGTAGCAGTAGTAGTGATAGTAGTAGTTGTAGTAGCAGTAGTAATAGTAGTACTAGTTGTAGTAGTAATACTAGCAGTAGTAGTAGTAGTAGTAGTAGTAGTAGTAGTAGTAGTAGTAGTAGTTCAGTAGTTTCTAATGTCACCAACAAGTACTAATGTCCTAAAACTGCTGCAGACTCTCCTGGACCAATCTGGAGAGCTGGTTTCATCCTGAACCAAACTCTGGTCTCTGAACCAAGCAGGACCACATGGTTGAGGAACACAGAGGACACCGTTGTTGAAAAACAGGAACAAGAAGGAGAAAGTGATGTTTCAAGAAACTAAAACATCAAATAAACCAGCACAATCCACAAGATGTACTGATGATAAAGACTATTCTATTCTATTTTAGTATATTCTAGGTGTTCCACTTAAAGTAAAATGAAATCAGGTTTTAAAATGCTGACTATAATTCTTATATCTGGATACATTTCACACATTTTTAAGGTTTCCCAAAAACCAGAGAGAGGAGGAGGAAGTGGGAACTTGCCCTATGAAGGGACGGGTTTTCTGCCTCTGACAGGAAACTGCAGTGAGCATTTCAACTTGGTGGGGGTTTCAACAAGTTGCATGTCTTGATGGATATTTTTAAAGGGAAATTAATGCACATAAATGTCACTTTTATGTTCAACAAGGTACATACATTGAAGAGAATAATGACAACAATTATAAATTAATAATATAAATATTAATCATGTAAAAAATAATTAGGATTATTACATGTTTAACATATAATAATTCAATTTTAATATATAAGTAATATTCTTATATACATATATTCCTACACACACACACAGAAAATATAAATTCATGATGACTCATAAAATCAGTTAACAACAGTTGTCTTACCTTGTGTCTGAGGGTCCAGGTTCTTTACTGAAGTTTGGAGGAAAATCTTTAGACCGGTCACTCTTCATAGACAGACAGCTGGATCCTGGAGATCCTGGTCTCTGACTCCGGTACCGACCTCTGCAAACACAAATACACATCAGTCAATCATAATATTGATGATGACCACTGCAGAAGATCTACACCAGGGTTTTCCAACCCTGGTCCCCAAGAGCCACTGTCCTGCATGTTTTAGATGTTTCCCTGCTTCAGCACAGTCTCATACAAATGAGTGATGCAAATGACTCTCTTCAATCTCATGTCTTTTGTTCAGCCTTCTAGCAAGCTCGGGTCACCCCACTGCTGAATAAACCAACACTCAACCCTGCCCAGGTTGAAGACTACCGTCCGGTCTCACTGCTCCCGTTCAGGTTTACACTTCTAGAAAGAGCCGTCTTCAGTCAGGTCTGACGGTTCCTTCAAGACAAATGCCTGTATGATCCACATCAGTACCCGCTCAGTTGAAACTGCTCTTCTTTCAGTAACTGAGTCACTATGGGCTGTCAGATCTGCTGGTCTATCCTCAGTCTTCATACTGCTTGACTTGTCCGGTGCCTTTGACACCGTCAATCACCACATCTTCACTTCCACACTCTCAAAGCTTGGCATTTCAGGATCCGTCCTCTTGTGGTTCATGTCTTACCTCACTGGAAGATCCTTCCAAGTATCATGGCAAGGACGAGTGTCCAGACCGCATGAGCTGGCAGCAGGGGTGCCACAGGGATCTGTTCTTGGCCCTCTTCTCTTTTCACTGTACACCATCACACTAGGTGAAATCATCAGCTGCAATGGCTTCTACTACCACTGCCGATGATGCCCCGTTTTTCTTCCCTCCCCACTTGATGACACTGCTGTGTCAAGTCAAATATCAGCATGTTTTTCTGATATCTCTGCATGAATGAAGGACTGCCAACTCCAGCTAAATTCATCCAAGACTGAGCTTATTTTCTGCCCAACCAGTCATTCCTTACCTCCTCAGATAAGTGTGCAGTTGGATAAAATCACACGTGTAACCACGTCTTGTGCTAGGAATCTTGGTGTCATGTTAGACAGCCAGCTGATCTTTAAGGACCAAGATGCCCCGGTTTCCTGGTCAGTCCCTGATTATCTTTACAACATCAGGAAAATCAGACCCTACCTGATAGAACATATGGCACTATGCTCAACCAGTGAAAGACGCCTGTAGCTTCCACCACAATGTGGTGTGAAATCAGTAGCCAGACTCTTTTCCATTGTTCCGCAATAGTGGAATGACCTACCAAACTCTGTCCAATCTACAGGGTCTTTATGTACTTTTAAGAACAAGCTAAAGACTTAGCTCTTAAACGAGCATTTCTGCATCTAGTAAACTGGTCTGCTCATCAGGATGAGTTAGGAGATTTGTCCAGCTTTTAGCATGACTCAGCACTGAGAAAGCTGCATGCATTTATGCCAACATGATATTTTGTTGGTGAGTTTAAGACGTTTTGCTGTACAAAGGGAATGTTGTAGGGTGGTAGGGGAACCAAACAAAATACTCTAGCACTAGCATGGCAGCACCTGTGTCTAGCTAGACTGACGGCATTCTGACCAGCCATTATTCATGCTGGACCCTACTATGTCTTAGTAGTAATCGTAGTAATAGTGGTAGTAGTAGTAGTAGTAGTAGTAGTAGTAATAGTAGTAGTAGTAGTAGTAGAAGTAGTAGTATTAGTATTAGTATTAGTATTAGTAGTAGCAGTAGTAGTAGTCGTAGTAGCGATAGTAGTAGTTGTTGTAGTAGCAGTAGTAGGAGTTCAGTAGTTTCTAATGTCACCAACGAGTACTAATGTCCTAAACTGCTGCAGACTCTCCTGGACCAATCTGGAGAGGTGGTTTCAACCTGAACCAAACTCTGGTGTCTGAACCAAGCAGGACCACATGGTTGAGGAACACAGAGGACACCGTTGTTGAAAAACAGGAACAAGAAGGAGAAAGTTATGTTTGAAGAAACTAACACTTCAAATAAACCTCCACATACAGAAAGTATAGAGTCATAATGAGTCATAAAATCAGTTAACAACAGTTGTCTTACTTTGTGTCTGAAGGTCCAGGTTCATTACTGAAGCCTGGAGGTTCATCTTTGGACCAGTCACTCTTCATAGAGAGACAGATGGATCCTGGAGACTCTGGTCTCTCCTCCTCTTTCTCAACACAATCATCCATCTTCCGGACTTCAGTCATTCAGAGACACGAACCAGAAACACCAACCATCTTTGAATCTGTAGACAGAAACTTTATTAGAAAACCACTAAATCATGAAATACATTCTCTCACCCACGTTTCCTGAATTACTTTGTCAAAACTCCTGAGGTGGAAGAAAGAGGTTTTACTCATACTGACGATAAGAGAGAATTGAAACTGAGAGTCGCCTCTAATTTGATGCCAATCTGTGAAGCCGAGTATTCACCTGGAGAGGATATGTTCTGTTTCATTAAAAAGTAAAAGAAAGACTGATCAAGTCATCCAGGAAACCTGCTGCTGGAGACTATCCAGCTCATTACAGCGGAAAGACAGGATTTATTGATTCATCTAAGATGTGATTGTATTGATAATCATGTTGTGGTGGTTGATATGTGACTGCTTTATGTAAAACTTTCAAAATAAACTCTTCAACTGTCATATTTACACGTAACGTTGAACTTTTGAAAATCTGACTGAATTTTCTGCTGAAGTCAAATCAAAGCTTCAAAACTAACATCGTTCAAACTTCCATAAAACAACAGTTTTCAGGAACCAATCGGATTTCAGATGGTTAGTTTAACAATGGATCGTACTTTGTTAGATCAACGCAAACTTCCTTCATTGTTCGGTAAACAAACCCCTGAACGCCTCGCTGAGAGACAGACTTATGAAGAAACTTTGTGTTAAAGTCACATTCAAGTCTCAGATAGAATAGTCTAAAGATCTGGAAGAAGATAGAAATTTAGACCTTAAAAAAATCTCAGTTACTCAAAAAATCAAACTGGAATCAAAGATTTTAGAAACTAAAATTATTATTGTTAAATTTATGACAACAAATATTTTCTTCCAGATGAGGTGTAAATACTTCCTATCTGATTTAGAAAAGTTCAACTACATTTCCCACTATTCTTAGTGTCAGCAGCGTTGATCCAGACACCACAGTACCAGAACCAATAGTCCTGGACCAGTTCTCCATCTAAACAGTCTGTGTCTCGGTCTTCGCTGGATCGGACGCTAACAAACAACAACTTTAGTCGGTTTTTGACCTGATTTGATCACTTTTCTCTGTTTCTCTTCGGATTCACCTCTCTGCTCTCTGACTATCAAACCTCCTTATAAACTTTCAGAGAAGCAGGTTGTGACTGGTCTGTTGGGAATGTGATAAAACAAGTATTTTACGCATGCACGAACACAAGCAAG
This sequence comes from Cololabis saira, assembly GCF_033807715.1. Lineage (NCBI taxonomy): Eukaryota > Metazoa > Chordata > Actinopteri > Beloniformes > Belonidae > Cololabis > Cololabis saira. Next base: position 42,517,787 of record NC_084598.1, read on the forward strand.
CACACACAAACACACACACAGATCAGAGGTTCCTGGTGGCGGGTGTTTTCTCTGTGAGGAGGGGAAAAAAACTCCTGTTTTAATTCAAATATCAACAGAGGTAACATAATCTAGAACCCCAACCCCCCATGTGATGTCAGAAAGTCATGTTGCCCCTTAAACCGGGATTCTAACCTTAAGTTAGCTGGATGTCAGTTACTGTGTCCTCAAAAATGTCCCAACAACTTCCAGAGGTCTGTTTTCCTGTGTTTGATTAAAACTGATACAGGTGCGTCTGAACAAGAGTCCAAGTGATTTCTGTAACACAAGGACATATTTATCTGATCCTAAACTCAATTTGGTTCTTTAGTTTCCATCTCAGAAACTTTCACAGAAGCAGAAGAATAACGTGACAAATGTGTATTTTATATGAAATCATCACATTACATGTAATTGCATGTTCAAAATAATGCAGCAAAGTTTTGGGAAAAAATTAAATCAAATCTAATCAAATAGTAATTTCCAGCTTGGAGAAACTCTGAAAACATTACACATCTGTCTATGGAGACGACGTGACGCAGCAGAAAAACCCTGGAAATAAGTTTGAAGTCTTTTTAACTCACAGAATACCCAAAGTAACACCTCTGAGAAGCATGTACATTGAATCCAACTTTGTGAGACTGAAATCATCATATTAATACAGTTTACCAACCTGTTAAAATGTAGATAAAACAGAAAACAGGAAGACAGGAAATGTTCAAAGACAGGAAATTCAGCACACACGTCTTTCCAGCTGACCTTATGAGGACCTTTTACACTTCTGTTATGTGTTTTTATCTGAACCCAAACCTCAGATCTCACTTCGCACTTCGGCTGGACTCCAAACAGAACCACAGAAATGACATTCAAACAGCAGAAGAAGAATGAACAAACTAACCTTGTCTCCTCTGCTGCTCCGTCCACATCAACATGGAGTCTGAACTCAGAGAGGCTCCTCCTCTCTACAGGTACAAGAAACCACGTGACTTTTGAGGAGTGTGCGCTCTTATGCGTGTGTGTGTGTGTGTGTGTGTGTGTGTGTGTGTGTGTGTGTGTGTGTGTGTGTGTGTGTGTGTGTGTGTGTGTGTGTGTGTGTGTGTGTGTGTGTGTGTGTGTGTGTGTGTGTGTGTGCGCACGCACTTACTTAAGTCCACATTGGGGAATTTCATCAGCACACACACCAGTTGTTTGGGGATGCCTTTGCCTTTGGAGACCAAAACCATCGTCCCCAATTAGATTTCAATTGAATCGTATTTAACGCGCTCCAACTCTGTGCGCGCACTCTGTCCTCCGTTCAGTGAGCTCTTCAGCCGTATACTCTGGCTCAAAACGGTAAGGACGTCCATCATATTCAAAGTCGTCGTCCACAACCTCAGAATTTGACAAATATTCAGACATGTTTCAAATAACTAACAGTAAACTAACAGTAGCTAACTCCAGCTGTACACGGAGCTGTGTCTGGGATACGCGCACAGAGATGACGTCATGAGTTCAGAGGTCTTGTTTACAAACGGATTTATTTAATACACAGACAGGCCCACAATGTTACAACAGGTCCTGGAAGCAGATCTAGTGATTCATAAAAGAAATGAAGAGTTTTGCGGCAATCATGTGTTATTTAGACGCTGCATCGTCTGTGTCCCACGGGTGCCCTTATGCGCTACCGTTATATGGAGAAGCGGCTCGCAAAAAACTCCTAATATCTTCCGAAGGACTCCAAATGACACCAAACACCTCTGGGTGAGTATACAACCATAAAAAATGCCAGAAATAAGGTCCAGGTTGTAAAAAACCGAACTTTCCCTTTAACCTGTTCAGAGTTATGTGTTAAATATACTGTAAGTGTAACTGTACCTCAATTGTTTTCAGAAAATGTTAAATGAATGAAATATGTAAGTGCAGCTCTAAAAACTACATACAGCACTTAACCTGTTGAGAGTTATGTGTTAAAGATACTGTAAGTGTAACTGTACCTCAATTGTTTTCAGAAAATGTTAAATTAATGAAATATGTAAGTATGTTTAAGTGCAATATTAAATGTCTTCTCACTTTTCACTTGAAATAAACTCAGCTCTTAAATTCACTAAACCAGCACAAATCTTGAGCATTTTGTCAATTTTGGGCACAAAGTTAATTGGCCCTGTTTAAGAAAGAATCTTGTACACCTTCAGGTTCCTTATTCAACATGAATGCAGCCATGAGCAATGCGGCGTGTGCGTGTGACCTCCTCACTGGTCAGCTGGCATCATTTGCGTGTGAATGCTGGAATGATTAGCTTCACCCTACGCTCCTCCAGCAAGTCTCTAACTGTGAAACCACGGTCACCCATCACCTCATCTCCAGCACGTAAATAATAGAATAGGTGTGGTCCTCCATCCCTGGGTCTGACCACTGTATTTGGGCATCACAGGATGGCTTTGGTGTTGATCACTGCTCCTCGTTCTGATCCATCTGGTCAGGCTCATCTGAGGGAGCAATACAGTACACAATTATTAAGATAAGATATGATACATTAGGGTTTTCCCTACCATTATAACATAGCCCCCTCATCAAATGTACCTAGGGGAAGACCTGCAACCACATCACCTATGCCCTCCAGAAGTTTTAGGAAAAACCCAGTATATTATCACAGCTACGATTTAAAATGTAATTAACAAAAAACGTTTTTCTTATCAACACGTCTCCATACACCTGAAATCATACCTGATATTCTCATGACATTAACCTAAAATCACAACTGATATTCTCATGACATTAACCTGAAATCATACCTGATATTCTCATGACATTAACCTGAAATCATAACTGATATTCTCATGACATTAACCTGAAATCATACCTGATATTCTCATGACTTTCCTATCAATCCTCTGAGGATTCGGCGTCTCTCCTCCGGTGCTTTGTTGGATCTCAGCCACAAAGTAGGATGCAGGTTTTCCTCCACAACACGACGTACCCGAGCTCCGCAAGGACATTTTAGTAAATGCTACGGTTGATAAATATGTTAAACATTAAATGTCAGAAAAAACAAAACCGTAACTTCTCTGCTAGATTGAAAGCAAATTGCTTTAAAATAAACCGCTGTTCGCGCTCAGCTGCCATGGTTAGTCAATGGCGTTATGCTACTTCCGGCGTCTAACCGGAAGTTGCACCCACAATCGTTTCTACAGTAGAGACTCCAGGAATAAGGTGGATACGTTTCTACACCCTCCTAACCAGCCAGGACGTTTTGGAGGAAACACTGTTGCAGAAGTCATAGAAGTCTGATTTTTTATTTTTTATATGTTCTTTGGGGGCATCCCCTGAACAGACAGACGTTAGTTTGGTGCAGATCGGACCTGTACTTTTCGATGGGCAGGGCTTTGAAACTTAACCTTTTCCAACATTCGAACGGACGCCGTTGCCACAACATTTGACCAAACCACGTAAAACTTTACCTGTGGCCTCCATATGGGGCCTTGATTGGGCTTGCCAAGTCTCAACTCTGTGAACCCTCTGCAACGCCAACTAGCTCTGTGGAAGTCGTACAGCGACAGGACCAAAAGATCCTAGCAAAGGGCCTTCGGCATTGCAACATAGTCAAAGATCAGCCTCCCAGCTCAAAGCGTTAGTGAATTATTCAAAGAACACACAAACGGTGACCTTTGGCACTTCCGAAGGTTGCACGGGTCTGGACCTTGGCACAGTGGATGAGAGTCACTTCCGGATACAGAGTCTAGAATTTCAGCCTCCTAGCTCAAAGTGTTAGTGAACTATGCAAAAAAAGACACGAAATAGGCTTTGCAGGGCCGGGAAGCAACACACGCGGTGACCTTTGACACTTCCGAAGGTCACACAGATCTGAAACTCGGTACAGTGGATGAGAGTCTCGTCCTGATACAGAGTTTAGAATTTCAGCCTCCTAGCTCGAAGCGTTAGTGAACTGTGCAAAAATAGACACGAAATAGGCTTTGCAGGCCCGAAAAGCAACACACGTGGTGACCGTTGACACTTCCGAAGGTCAATTCAATTCAATTCAATTCAATTTTATTTATATAGCGTCTAATACAACAAAAGTTGTCTCTAGACGCTTTCCAGAGACCCATACCCAGAACATGACCCCCGAGCAGTTATTACATAAACAATGGCAGGTAAAAACTCCCCTAGTGGGAGAAAAACCTTAAGCCAAACAGTGGCAAGGAAAAACTCCCCTTTAGGAGGGAAGAAACCTTGAGCAGGACCAGGCTCATAAGGGGGGACCCTCCTGCCGAAGGCCAGACTGGTGGGTCAGGGACAGCAACAGCACAGCAGGCAGGTGGAAGCAGCAACGGGATGACCAGGGGTGGGGACCGCAGGCCAGCATGCAGCTCCCGAAGCTCCGGCCCAATCATCAAGTCCCAGGTTGGAGTGCAGGGTTGGGAAAGGTTGAGAAAGGGCAGGGCCAGGGAGAGGAGTCTTGATGGACAAACCTCTCCCCTGCCTGCCCGGGCCGTTACCCTGCCCCTCTCACTCCCACGCTGCAGGTTCCGGTGTCCAGCAGAGGATGCTGCAACATGGACAAAAGAGAAAAGGGAGGAGAAGGTGGGGCCAGCACAAGAAACTACAGGAGCGACTCTAACACACTAGAGTTTACACTACCTAGAGATTTACCAACACCAGCTAGAGGTCTACTAAACACTAACTATAGGCTTTACTAAACAGAAATGTTTTAATCATGTCTTGCAAATACTGCGGAGCTAAGCCGTTTTTGGGCTTTATAAGCAAGTAATAAAATTTTAAATTTGATTCTGAATTTTACGGGTAACCAATGGAGCGACGCCAACACTAGAGAGACGTGGTCTCTCCTGCTAATTCCTGTCAGTACTCGTGCTGCTGCATTCTGGATCAGCTGGAGCCTATTCAGCAAATTACTTGGACATCCTGCTAATAACACATTACAGTAATCTAGTCTAGAAGATACAAACGCATGAACTAGTTTTTCTGCATCACTCTGCAAGAGGATTTTCCTAATCTTTGCAATATTACGGAGATGGAAAAATGCTATTTTACAAACCTGATTGACATATGGTTTAAACGACAAATCCTGATCGAAAACAACACCAAGGTTTCTCACAGTTGCACTGGAAGCCATCGCAACACCATCTAATCCCTTCCTAAGATGCTCTGGACCAAGAATGATAACATCTGTTTTATCTGAATTTAGAAGCAAGAAATTTCTGGACATCCAGTCCTTGATATCCCTAAGACATGCCTGAAGTTTAACCAACGGTTCTGTCTCATCCGGTTTCATAGACAAATAGAGCTGCGTATCATCAGCATAGCAATGAAAGTGTATGCCATGATTCTGGATTATACTTCCCAACGGCTGCATGTATAAACTGAACAAGATTGGCCCTAGCACTGAACCCTGCGGAACACCATAACAGACCCTTGACTGTTCTGAAGAAACCTCATGTACATGAACAAACTGGAACCTGTCAGATAGATATGATTTAAACCAACGTAGAGCTGTCCCTTTAATCCCAACAACATGCTCTAACCTGTGCAGTAAAATGCCATGATCTACAGTGTCAAAAGCAGCACTGAGGTCCAGTAGAACCAATATGGACACTAATCCCTTATCTGAGGCCATAAGGAGGTCACTCGTGACTCGAACCAGTGCTGTCTCTGTGCTATGATGCATTCTGAACCCTGACTGAAAGACTTCAAACAGATCCTTTCTATACAAATAGTCACATAACTGGCTTGAAACTGCCTTTTCCAGAATTTTAGATACAAATGGAAGGTTGGAAATTGGTCTATAATTAGCTAAGGTGTCTGGGTCAAGAGAAGGTTTTTTAAGTAAAGGTTTAATTACTGCAACTTTGAAAACCTGTGGTACATATCCTAAACTTAGGGATAGGTTAATTTGGTCCAGTATTGTCGTACAAATAAGAGAAAAAATATGTTTGAATAGTCGAGTCGGGATGGGGTCTAACATACATGTGGTTGACTTAGCTCTATTGACGAGTGAGGTCAGCTCAGGGAGGTCTATAGGATCAAAAAAGTCTAGAGTCAAGTCAGAGCCTAGGGAAGTCACTAAAGCTGAAGAAACACCTACAACCGGCTGGTTGATTTCTTCTCTAATTCTCCTGATTTTACTGTTAAAGAAGCTCATAAAGTCCTCACTACTGAGAGCTGCAGGAATGCACGGCTCAACAGAGTTGTGACTCTTTGTCAGCATGGCTACAGTGCTGAACAAAAAACGTGGGTTACTTTTGTTATCCTCTATCAACGTTGAATAATAAGCTGTTCTGGCTTTGCGAATGGCTTTTTTATATACTATTAGAATATCTTTCCATTCACGATAAGAGTCTACAGACTTACAAGAGTACCATTTCCTTTCCATTTTACGCACGTTTTGTTACAACATGCGGATATCTGAATTATACCAGGGAGTTAAGCTCCTATGGTTGGAAACCCTCCTTTTCAAAGGAGCGACTTCATCTAAAGCTGAATGCAACAAATCAGCAGTGTTACTAACAAGGAAATCAACATCTGCAGAGGTAGAACCAAGGTCACTGGCCTCGACTACATCACTATCACAATTTCGCACTGTCACTGTAAGATAAGCAATGGACTCCCTAAATCTAGCAATAACTTCATCAGACAAACATCTGCTAAAATAATACCTTCTATTTTGCACTTCAACATCAACAAAATTAAATTCAAACGTTAATAAGTAATGGTCGGATAAAAGGGAGTTTACAGGTGAAACCAACAGATCATCAGTTTCAACACCGTAGGTGAGAACGAGGTCGAGAGTATGATTAAAACAGTGCGTCGGTTTATCCACTTTTTGTGAGATACCCATTGATTCTAGAAGAGAATCGAAAGCTAATTTAAGATTATCGCTTTCAACATCCATATGAATATTAAAATCACCCACTATGATGAATTTATCTGTACTGATCAATAATCCAGAAACGAAAATTCCGACAGAAACTCTAGATAAGCACCAGCAGGGGGCCGGTACACTACTACTAACACAACTGGCTTCTCTGATTTCCAGCTCGGAAATTTCAAACTAAGCGTGAGGCTTTCAAACGTATTATAATTGCACTTAGGTTCAATTTTTGTTTGGAGACTGGAGTTATAAATTGCTGCGACTCCTCCGCCTCGGCCCGTGCTTCAAGGAATGTGATGATTAAAGTAGCCGGGCGGAGTCCATTTATTCAAACTAACATACTCTTCCTCCTGTAACCATGTTTCTGTTAAGCAGAAAATATCACTCCTGCTCTCTGTTATTATATCATTTACTAACAGAGACTTAGAGCTTAACGATCGTATATTTAGTAATCCGCATCTAATTTTTCGGTCTGTAATTGGTACCAAATGTACATTGGTTTTAATTTTTTCAAGATTATTTTGGTTAACGCCTCTATAACGCCGCACCTGGTGAACTTTTGGAGGGCGGGGAACTGCAACCACTTGTATTTTGCTAGGCACCTGGTTAGAGTCGCCAATATCATGTAATCCTACAGTTTTAGAGTCGCTAATTGCATAATGCAATCCTACAGTTTTATTGGCAGGCGTTGGTCCTCGAGAAGCAGCAGAGAAGCGTGTAAGACTGCAGCTCTGCATCCTGACCTGGACCCTGGATTGTCTAATAGTGTCTAATAACATTGGCCAGATTTCTAGAAATAAAAGCTGCACCATCCCGGGTGGGATGAATGCCGTCTCTTCTAATCAGACCAGGTTTTCCCCAGAACGTCTCCCAATTGTCAATAAAGTCCACGTTGTTTTCTGAACACCACCGATACAACCAGCGGCGGAGCGAGAGCATGCGGCTAAACATGTCATTGCTGGTCAGATTGGGGAGGGGGCCAGAGAAACCTACGGAGTCCGACATACTTGTGGTCACACAGATCTGAAACTCGGCACAGTGGATGAGAGTCAACTCCTGATACAGAGTCTAGAATTTCAGCCTCCTAGCTCAAAGCGTTAGTGAACTGTGCAAAAATAGACACGAAATAGGCCTCATAGGCAAACCTATAACAATACATAACAAACCTCCTGTGCCTACTGAGAATTAATAACATGTCATGGCATTTTACGTTGAATTCTATTGTTCAGGTTTTAAAATTCTAGCTAAATACATAAAAAAGGGAGGTAAGGTGTGAGCTTCATAACAAAACTTCTGTGCCTACTGAGCATTATTAACATGGGGTTAGCCATAGAAAGGGGCGATAATGAGGTGTGAGCTCCATAGCAAGCATTAATAACATGGGGTTAGCCATAGAAAGGGGCGCTAACAGCCTCCTGCGCCTACTAGTAGGTAGAATAGGGCCCTACTGGCCCATATCTATAGGATGATTGTTATCGTTTTGTCCTTCATTCAATGGTATGACAGCAGTCAAATCGGGTGACGGATCCCATTGACTGCTAAAACAGCATTAAAAACATGCTTTTACAAACTGACAGTAACAAACAGTACCTTGCGTGACAAAAACTCATAATTTAGCCACTATAACAAAGAATAATATGTAAATAATAATAATGTCATAATCCGTGTATATATGACGACCACGGATCCCATTGACTTCGCATAGTACTATATCCGTGGTGTTCCCATTAAAACCTCAATAAAACACTGCTAAAACAGCATTAAAACATGGTTTTACAAACTGACAGTAACAAACAGTACCTTGCGCAACAAAAACTCACAATTTAGCCACTATAATAAAGAATAATATATAAATAATAATAATGTCATAATCCGTGTATATATCACGACAACGGTATCCATTGATTCGCATTGTACAATATCCGTGGTGCTCCCATTAAAACCTCCATAAAACACTGCTAAAACAGCATTAAAAACATGCTTTTACAAACTGACAGTAACAAACAGTACCTTGCACGACAAAAACTCATAATTTAGCCACTATAACAAAGAATAATATATAAATAATAATAATGTAATAATCCGTGTGTATATCACGACCACGGATCCCATTGCCTAGATCCGTGGTGCTCCCATTAAAACCTCAATAAAACACTGCTAAAACAGCGTTAAAAACATGCTTTTACAAACTGACAGTAACAAACAGTACCTTGCGCATCGAAAACGTATAACTTAGCCACTATAATAAAGAATAATATATAAATAATAATAATGTCATAATCCGTGTATATATCACAACAACGGATCCCGTTGACTTTGCATGGTACAATATCCGTGGTGCTCACACGGAATTATACCATTTTCCGTGTATATACCACGGAAAATAGTGGTGAGAGGTCGTGGGCTTTTCACGGATTTTTGTGAGATCAGGTTGGACCAAAGGTCATGTCTAAGCTTCTCTTAGTCCTAAATTGTTGTCTATTGTCACTTTCTCTACTTTTTTGGTGCTAGGAATTCAATTCTGATATAAATTTCCTATTTCATGGTCATGTTGAAGGTCAAATTTAATTTTCAAGATGATTTTTTGCACAAAAATCTCTATCTCTAGAATTAAGTCACATAGAAAGATTATAGAGGGCTCTAGACCACTATTTTCATCCCCAAGGAATGCAATTTTCTGTTTATTGGACAGGTCACTATCACTGTAGTGTCAATAATCTCATTGGTTGAGAACCATGGCCTTCATTCAGGCTTAAGATGAACATAACCTCAGAACTAAGTCACAGTGAAAGAACAGGATTTTATTAAAATAACAAACATTTTGAATGTTGTGCCATTCTTGATGTAACACCTCAGGCGGGGTTACCTGGGTTCAAATACATCAGAACCGTCTTTGTGGCTCTGCAGAGAGTACCAGACAACACTGACAGGCTCTTCGGGGAGGACAGATTCAACAGGTTTACCTTCTCCCCCCTACCACACACCACTCCCCCATACCCCGCTGGGTGCATAGCGCACCCCCAGGGTAATTAAAAACACATCAAAACACACCTGTATTAGGTCATTCAAAGGTCATAACCCCCCCAGACCACTCAGTAAACGGCTCCTCCCCCATCTGGTACACATCCATTAACAGACCCCCCCCATTCCTCCATTCCTCCATCAACAAAAACATGGAAATCCTCACATTTTAAACGCCACAATCAGAGATCAGAGTCCATTATCGAACAACAAGTGTTGAACATTTTTATTGATGTGTTTTAATTCAATTCAGTTCATCCATGTTGGCTTAAACGTTTTGGGTTCTTTCTTCATATTTGACGCATATTCAAGTGTTTTGTGAAGCTTGTGGTAAAATGAGAGTTTAATCTGTGTCAGTATTACAATAAATAAAAGAAAGAGAGTGCGAAATGATCTATCTTTCTTGTGATGGTCGGTGACGCTCCTGGTACTGAGAATAATCACATACAAACACTTATTAACCACAGTAAACTGAACAAGAGAAAAGATCCTAGTTTTATTGAAGAATTTTGACTTTCTTTGAAGTGTTAACAATCATCTTAATATCCAGAAAACATTTACAATATTTACTGGAACAAACTCTGAGGAACATTCATTGACCAAGTCAAGTTCATTTGTGTTTCGTGTTTCCTGAACAAATGCTGCTATTTCCAGGGATCTCTTCACTCTCTCTCTTCATCAGTGACTCGGAGAGAAACTTTAAAAAACCTGACGAAGCTGAAAACACGCCAACCACTAAAGGAAAATTTGAAACGGAAACATATCAATAAAATGAAAACACCAGGGGAGTCATGTGACTCGGTGGGGGAGATGGCTGCTTTGCTGAGCAGCTCCGCCGCGGCAGCGTAGACATTTATCCATCAGTACATTAGTAGTAGGCAACTCCGTACTAGAACTCATCCAGACTTTAGACAAAGCGCTTGAGGAAAAAATGTCGAACAGGCCTCAAGTTCAAATTAAAGGCTACATTTTGATGTACTGTTTTTTAACAATAATATAATAAAAATAAAGACTTTTTGACTTAACGTGAAATACATGAATATATGAGAAGTTTGTAGAACGCTGGAATTCAGAAACTATGTACATCTTCAACATCATCGTCATCATGGTCCAGTCAGAGTTTGTCCACACAAACTGGTTCTGCTTCAACCTCTGAGGACGATCAGGACACGTCTCATCCTCTCAGCACACACACCGTCCTGTTAACTCTCATTATTCCCAGCTGGAGAGAAGAAGAAGAAAGAAGAGAGGAGATAAAGGAGTGTTTGCAGAGACTCCCTCCATCAGCTGTCAGTCAGTGATGCAGCACATCCAGGACTTCAGAGTGTTCATGGCTGCAGTGGAGCAGTCTGTACATCCTGGAAGGCTGTCAGCTGGAATACACCTTTATTTCTGGACACATGAACACAAGCACAACAACGGTCCACAACCAACATCTAAATCATCTGATCCTGAAGCCTGTCATCATCCTCCTTTCACAAATTTACTGGGGAAAGCAGCCGCTGAGAAGCTGCAGCTTCACTGGAAACACTGGATCTTTGATTTGATATCAGGTGGATTTAGTAGAAAACTGCTGGAAGCAGCAGCACCGACTCCAACCTCCACTGACCTGAGAGTCTGCAGCTGATAGTCTGGACTCTTCACCAGGTCATACAGCTGCTCCATATCTGCATTGTGCAGGTCGTTGTTGTAACTCAGGTCCAGATGTTTCAAATGGGAGGGATTGGACTTCAGAGCTGAGACCAGAGAAGAACACCTGTACTCTGACAGACCGCAGTGCTGCAAGCTGCACAAAGACACCAGAGAAGAAGAAACCAGAGCAGTTAGATGGTCAGTGTGGATCAGCAGGATATCAGCCTGATGTCTGCAGGTTAGTGTCAACACAACTTTCACATCAGATTCATCTGAACACACAACTAAAACATGTCTGACCTCAGAGTCTCCAGTCTGCAGTCTGGACTCTCCAGAAAACCACACAGATGTTTCACTCCTGAGTCCTCCAGGTCCTCGTTGTAACTCAGGTTCAGATGTTTCAGATGGGAGGGGTTGGACTTCAGAGCTGAGGCCAGAGAAGAACAGCTGATCTCTGACAAACTGCAGTCCTCCAACCTGAATAAAGAATAAAAGGTGTGAGCTGACGCCACCAGGATGCAGGTTCCAACAGTCCAACAGAACCAGTGAAAGAAGGTCATCGTCATCATCATCATCATCATCATCATCATCATCATCATCATCATCATCATCTTACAGGCTCCACATAGATGAGAATTAGAAAGGTGATGGAAGCTTTATTTCACTTTTCTTACTTCAACACACGTGTATTTATATTTAGTTTCAGACTATGAAAACCATAAAAAGACATTATTTGTTGCACCTTATGTCTTGCTGTCAGCTGGATGAAATTATCTTAACAGACTTATTAAGACATTATAGTAAAAACCTGGAAAAAGATGTTTTCCATGTTCAGAGTTTTATATTCGGTAAACTTGTATTTGTTGAAATGAAATTTAATGGTAGTCAAAGGAAGCCAACGTTGGTTTGACGGATTTCAGTCACAGTAAGAAGTTATTCAGTAAATGAGCTCTACAGCTCATTTGTATATGACTACTACACATTCAGTGTGTCCACTATTGTCTGTCAGACTCTCTGAGTTTATTAACAGCGTCTGGAGGACATTTTTGAACGTATCAGCTGTTTAAGCTCCTCGTACGTTTCCACTAAGCTGTTGTTCACTTGGTGAAACATCAGCAACACTCGTCCTCCATTTCTGAACAGGGACATCTGGGACCGAACTCACGGTCTGCTTAAGACAGACGTCAACGTGCACGTACCAGGATTAGTTCAACCTGGCTTGACATAGCTGCACCTTCTCATCTTGGATCGTCTTCCTCCAGCTGAATAATCCAGGATGAACTCAGGAGAATATTAAGCCTTTCTCACACAGGCTGGACTTTTTCTTTCTACTTTCATGCAACAAACCTCACAACTGTCCCAGAAAAACTACAGCAAGATGATCAGCGATGAAACTAATCCAACCGTGGAATACATTTGAAAAAGCAGCAGAGAAAAGCAGCTTGAGATGACTTTGGAGGTCTGGAATACAATATGTAATCCTGGATCAATCAGGGAACTTTATATTCGGTTGGTTTATTAAAAGACTTTAAGATCAACATATAATTTACATTTTTGTGAATAGAACACCAATTATAAATATCACATTTCTGTCATCGTCAGTCCTCCGCTCAGACCCGCCTTCAGTGGTTTTCCACTCCCCTCTCTCCTGCTCACCCCGTCTGCCAGCCACGCCCACCTCGTCACTCACTCCATTCACCTGCTCTCCCAGCTGCAGCTCCTCAGCAATCAAGACAGTATAAAAGCTCCACTCTCCTCTTTGCTCACTGCCAGATTCTCTCTTTGCCATGCAAGACTCTTCAGTGTTCTCTGTCCTGACTTCCTGTTGCCGACCCTGCCTGTTCCATGGCTCTGCCTTGTCTCCTGTTCTCCGGTGCCCGACCTTGTCTTCCGAACCTGACACTGTTTACTGCCTGATCATTGTCCTGTCTTCCTGCCTGCTCTTCGCCCCTGTTGGGAAATAAAGTGAACCAGACAAACTCCCACCTTGTGCTCTGTATGCTGCATTTGCCTCTGCCAGTCGTAACAATTTCTACTATTACCTATTTAAATGTTGGAACAAATGTATTTTTCTTATTTCCCAGTTTAATCTTGTTTGCTAAAATGATTTATTCCAGGTTCAGACACATCTCTGGTTCTTCAGTCGTTCCTGTCTGACTCATTCAGATGTTTGATTTTTATGTCATAAATCAGAATAGGAAGTTTAAGAAGAAACAAACTGTTGGAGGACTAAAGCAGATAAGAAGAAACCAGAGCAGTCAGATGGTCAGTGTGGATCAGCAGGAGATCAGCCTCATGTCTGCAGGTTAGTGTCAACACAACTTTCCGATCAATTCAATTCAATTCAATTCAATTTTATTTATATAGTGTCTAATACAACAGATGTTATCTCTAGACGCTTTCCAGAGATCCAGAACATGAACATAAACATAAACATAAACATAAACCCCCGAGCAATTATTATATAAACAATGGCAGGTAAAAACTCCCATAGTGGGAGAAAAGCCTTAAGCCAAACAGTGGCAAGGAAAAACTCCCCTTTGGGGGGGAAGAAACCTTGAGCAGGACCAGGCTCATAAGGGGGGACCCTCCTGCCGAAGGCCAGACCGGGGGAGTCAGGGACGTCAGCAGCACACAGCAGGCAGGTGGAAGCAACAGCGGGATGACCAGAGGTGGGGGGGGGGGGGGGGCGTCAGCAGCACACAGCAGTCATGTGGAAGCAGCAACGGGATGATCAAAGGGCTGGGGGGAGGGGGGGGGGGGGGGGGCGTCAGCAGCCATCCACGTAGGCAGGTGGAAGCAGCAACGGGATGACCAGAACGCAGCTCCCGAGGCTCCGGCCTGCTAACATGCACAAAAGAGAAAAAAGGGGGGCCGGCACAAGAAACTACAGGAACGATGGACAAAAATGATAGCTATGAGATATTTATAATAAATAAAAATGGTAATGGAGAAGAGAGGCAGCGAAAAGGAGAGGAGAAGAAGGGTGAGAGGCACCGCCCAGCGGATCATGTCGGTGCCCCCCTGCAGCATAAGCCTATAGCAGCATATCTACCGCAAAGCTATATTTGAGACTAACTATTATAGTCTTGTTCTATAGCTGCAACTATGACTACTGACTCTAACACACTAGAGTTTACACTACCTAGAGATTTACCAACACCAGCTAGCGGTTTACTAAACACTAACTATAGGCTTTACTAAACAGAAAGGTTTTAAGTTTAGTTTTAAAGGTGGAGGTGGTGTCAGCCTCCTTAACCCAGATTGGAAGTTGGTTCCAAAGTAATGGTGCCTGATAGCAGAATGCCCGCCCTCCAAATCTACATTTAGATACTCTAGGAACTACGAGTAAACCTGCACCCTGGGAGTGGAGAGCTCTGCCAGGAACATAAGGCACTATCAAATCTTGTAAATACTGCGGAGCTAAGCCGTTTTGGGCTTTAAATGCAAGTAATACAATTTTAAATTGAATTCTGAATTTTACAGGTAGCCAATGGAGCGACGCTAACACTGGAGAGACGTGGTCTCTCCTGCTGATTCCTGTCAGCACTCGTGCTGCTGCATTCTGGATCAGCTGGAGCCTATTCAGCAAATTACTTGGACATCCTGCTAACAACACATTACAGTAATCCAGTCTAGAAGATACAAACGCATGAACTAGTTTTTCTGCATCACTCTGCGAGAGGATTTTCCTAATTTTTGCAATGTTACGGAGATGGAAAAACGCTATTTTACAAACCTGATTAACATATGGTTTAAACGACAAATCCTGATCGAAAACAACACCAAGGTTTCTCACAGTTGCACTAGAAGCCATCGCAACACCATCTAGTCCCTTCCTAAGATGCTCTGGACCAAGAATGATAACCTCTGTTTTATCTGAATTTAGAAGCAAGATATTTCTGGACATCCATTCCTTGATGTCCCTAAGACATGCCTGAAGATTAACCAACGGTTCTGTCTCATCCGGCTTCATAGACAAATAGAGCTGCGTATCATCAGCATAGCAATGAAAGTGTATGCCGTGATTCTGGATTATACTTCCCAACGGCTGCATGTATAAACTGAACAAGATTGGCCCTAGCACTGAACCCTGTGGAACACCATAACAGACCCTTGACTGTTCTGAAGAAACCTCATGTACATGAACAAACTGGAACCTGTCAGATAGATATGATTTAAACCAACGTAGAGCTGTCCCTTTAATCCCAACAACATGCTCTAACCTGTGCAGTAAAATGCCATGATCTACAGTGTCAAAAGCAGCACTGAGGTCCAGTAGAACCAATATGGACACTAATCCCTTATCTGAGGCCATAAGGAGGTCACTCGTGACTCGAACCAGTGCTGTGTCTGTGCTATGATGCATTCTGAACCCTGACTGAAAGACTTCAAACAGATAATTTCTATACAAATAGTCACATAACTGGCTTGAAATGGCCTTTTCCAGAATTTTAGATACAAATGGAAGGTTGGAAATTGACCTATAATTAGCTAAGGTGTCTGGGTCAAGAGAAGGTTTTTTAAGTAAAGGTTTGATTACTGCCACTTTGAAAACCTGTGGTACATATCCTAAGCTTAGGGATAGGTTAATTTGGTCTTGTATTGTCGCACCAATAAGAGAAAAAACATTTTTGAATAGTCGGGAAGAGTCGGGATGGGGTCTAACATACATGTGGTTGACTTAGCTCTATTAACGAGTGAAGTCAGCTCAGGGAGGTCTATAGGATCAAAAAAGTCTAGAGTCAAGTCAGAGCCTAGGGAAGTCGCTAAAGCTGAAGAAACGCCCACAACCGGCTGGTAGATTTCTTCTCTAATTCTCGTGATTTTACTGTTAAAGAAGCTCATAAAGTCTTCACTACTGAGAGCTGCAGGAATGCACGGCTCAACAGAGTTGTGACTCTTTGTCAGCCTGGCTACAGTGCTGAACAGAAAACGTGGGTTACTTTTGTTATCCTCTATCAACGTTGAATAATAAGCTGTTCTTGCTTTGCGAATGGCTTTTTATATACTATTAGAATATCTTTCCATTCACGATAAGAGTCTACAGACTTACAAGAGTGCCACTTCCTTTCCATTTTACGCACGTTTTGTTTCAACATGCGAATATCTGAATTGTACCAGGGAGTTAAGCTCCTGTGGCTAGAGACCCTCCTTTTCAAAGGAGCAACTTCATCTAAAGCTGAGTGCAACAGATCAGCAGTGTTACTAACAAGAAAATCAACATCAACATGAGAGGTAGAACCCAGGTCACTGGCCTCTATTGCTTCAGTAGAGGCTTCACTATTTTCCACTGTCGCAAGATGAGCAATGGCCTCCTTAAATTTAGCAATAACTTCATCAGACAAACATCTGCTAAAATAATACCTCCTGCCCTGCACTTCAACATCAACAACATTCAATTCAAACGTTATTAAATAATGGTCGGATAAAAGGGAGTTTACAGGTGACACCAACAGATCATCAGTTTCAACACCGCAGGTGAGAACGAGATCGAGAGTATGATTAAAACAGTGCGTCGGCCTGTCCACTTTTTGTGAGATACCCATTGATTCTAGAAGAGAATTGAAAGCTAATTTAAGATTATCGCTTTCAACATCCATATGAATATTAAAATCACCCACTATGCAGAATTTATCTGTACTTATCAATAATACAGAAAGGAAATCTGAAAATTCAGACAAAAACTCTAGATAAGCGCCAGCAGGGGGCCGATACACTACCACTAACACAACTGGCTTCTCTGATTTCCAGCTCGGAAATTTCAGACTAAGCGTGAGGCTTTCAAATGTTTTATAATTGGACTTAGATTCAATTTTTATTTGGAGACTGGAGTTATAAATTGCTGCGACTCCTCCGCCTCGGCCCGTGTTTCTAGGAATGTGATGATTAAAGTAGCCGGGCGGAGTTGATTCATTCAAACTAACATACTCTTCCTCCTGTAACCATGTTTCTGTTAAGCAGAAAACATCACTCCTACTCTCTGTAATTATATAATTTACTAACAGAGACTTGGAGCTTAACGATCGTATAGTAGTCCGCATATAATTTTTCGGTCTCTTATTGGTACCAAATGTGCATTGGTTTTAATTTTTACAAGATTATTTTGGTTAACGCCTCTATAACGCCGCACCTGGTGAACTTGTGGAGGGCGGGGAACTGCAACCACTTCTATTTTGCTAGGCACCTGGCTAGAGTTACCAGTTACATCATGTAATCCTACAGTTTTGTTGGCAGGCGTTGGTCCTCAGATTTATCTGAACACAAAACTAAAACATGTCTGACCTCAGAGTCTCCAGTCTGCAGTCTGGACTCTTCAGGAAACCACACAGATGTTTCAGTCCTGAGTCCTCCAGGTCCTCGTTGTAACTCAGGTTCAGATGTTTCAGATGGGAGGGGTTGGACTTCAGAGCTGAGACCAGAGAAGAACAGCTGATCTCTGACAGACCGCAGTTCTCCAACCTGAATGAAGAATAAAAGATGTGAGCTGAAGCCACCAGGATGCAGGTTCCAATGGTCCAACAGAACCAGTGAAAAAAAGCTTCATCAATATTCATGACATCATGCTGCTTCTCCAATTAAGACGTAGTGACTTCAGCTCTTCAGCTCTGCAGCTCCACCAGTGGAGCCATCCACACAAACTCACGTTGTGCAGCCAAATGATTCAAGTTTCCACACAAACAAACATGTCAGGAGGAATTCTGGGACAAATGTCAACTCATTCATTTGAATGAAGGAAAATAAAGCATTGGTTTGAATCTCAGAGACACAAAAACATGATGAACTGAAGTCTAATATTTCATGTAGTAAAATAAGTTTCCAGTGTTCAACAAGCAGATGAACAACTTGTTACTTGAACATGTTGTGTTTGAATATCTCAGTCGGTACAAACGTTAGAATCTCATTGTTTGCACAGGAGCAGGTATGGATATGTTACCATGGAGATCTCTGGTGTGCAGCTAACCTGGTCTGGACCAGACTAACAAGCAGGACTTCTTCCTCCTGCTGCTCCATCTGATCAGTCAGCTGTCACTCTGATCAATCATTCATTTCATCAACACTTGTTCATCATCTTCTGTGTGTTTGTTTCCTCATTTTCACAACCAACATCAACATTTACAGATACATTACAATTCATCATCATCATCATCATCATCATCTTACAGGCTCCACATAGATGAGAATTAGAAAGGTGATCGCAGCTTCATTTCACTTTTCTTACTTCAACACACGTGTATTTATATTTAGTTTTAAACTCTGAAAACCATAAAAAGGCATTATTTGTTGCATCTTATGTCTTGCTGTCACCTGGATGAAATGATCTTAACAGACTTATTAAGACATGATATGAAAAACCTAGAAAAAGATGTTTTCCATGTTCAGATTTTATATTTGGTAAACTTGTATTTGTTGAAATGAAATTTAACAGTCGTTAAAGAAAGCCAATGTTGGTTTGACTTATTTCAGCTACAGTAAGAAGTTATTCAGTAAATGAGCTCTACAGCTCATATGTTGGACTACTACACATTCAGTGTGTCCACTATTGTCTGTCAGACCCTCTGAGTTCATTAACAGCATCTGGAGGACATTTTTGAACGTATCAGCTGTTAAAGCTCCTCATACGTTTCCATTAGAAGCTGTTGTTCACTCGGTGAAACATCAACAACACTCGTCCTCCATTTCTGAATCAGGACATCTGGGACCGACCTCACGGTCTTCTCAAGGAAGATGTCAACGTACACGTACCAGGATTAGTTCAACCTGGCTTGATATACCTGCACCTTCTCATCCTGGATCGTCTTCCTACAGCGGAATAATCCAGGATGAACTCAGGAGGATACAGTGGGGAGAACAAGTATTTGATACACTGCCGATTTTGCAGGTTTTCCCACTTGAAAAGCATGTAGAAGTCTGTAATTTTTATCATAGGTACTCTTCAACTGTGAGTGATGGAATCTAAAAAGAAATCCAGAAAATCAAATTGTATGATTTTTAAGTAATTAATTAGCATTTTATTGACATAAGTGTTTGATACATCAGAAAAACAGAACTTAATATTTGGTACAGAAACCTTTGTTTGCAATTACAGAGATCAGATGTTTCCTGTAGTTCTTGACCAGGTTTGCACACACTGCAGCAGGGATTTTGGCCCACTCCTCCATACAGATCTTCTCCAGATCCTTCAGGTTTCGGGGCTGTCGCTGGGCAATACGGACTTTCAGCTCCCTCCAAAGATTTTCTATTGGGTTCAGGTCTGGAGACTGGCTAGGCCACTCCAGGACCTTGAAATGCTTCTTACGGAGCCTCTCCTTAGTTGCCCTGGCTGTTTGTTTCGGGTCGTTGTCATGCTGGAAGACCCAGCCACGACCCATCTTCAATGCTCTTACTGAGGGAAGGAGGTTGTTGGCCAAGATCTCGCGATACATGGCCCCATCCATCCTCCCCTCAATACGGTGCAGTCGTCCTGTCCCCTTTGCAGAAAAGCATCCCCAAAGAATGATGTTTCCACCTCCATGCTTCACTGTTGGGATGGTGTTCTTGGGGTTGTACTCATCCTTCTTCTTCCTCCAAACACGGCAAATGGAGTTTAGACCAAAAAGCTCTATTTTAGTCTCATCAGACCACATGACCTTCTCCCATTCCTCCTCTAGATCATCCAGATGGTCATTGGCAAACTTCAGACGGGCCTTGACATGCACTGGCTTGAGCAGGGGGACCTTGCGTGCGCTGCAGGATTTTAATCCATGACGGCGTAGTGTTACTAATGGTTTTCTTTGAGACTGTGGTCCCAGCTCTCTTCAGGTCATTGACCAGGTCCTGCCGTGTAGTTCTGGGCTGATCCCTCACCTTCCTCATGATCATTGATGCCCCACCAGGTGAGATTTTGCATGGAGCCCCAGACCGAGGGAGATTGACCATCATCTTGAACTTCTTCCATTTTCTAATAATTGCGCCAACAGTTGTTGCCTTCTCACCAAGCTGCTTGCCTATTGTCCTGTAGCCCATCCCAGCCTTGTGCAGGTCAACAATTTTATCCCTGATGTCCTTACACAGCTCTCTGGTCTTGGCCATTGGGTAGAGGTTGGAGTTTGTTTGATTGAGTGTGTGGACAGGTGTCTTTTATACAGGTAACGAGTTCAAACAGGTGCAGTTAATACAGGTAATGAGTGGAGAACAGGAGGGCTTCTTAAAGAAGAACTAACAGGTCTGTGAGAGCCGGAAGTCTTACTGGTTGACAGGTGATCAAATACTTATGTCATGCAATAAAATGCAAATTAATTACTTAAAAATCATACAATGTGATTTTCTGGATTTTTTTTTTTAGATTCCATCACTCACAGATGAAGAGTACCTAGTCACTTATAGTCACTTAGTCACATGCATATACACACACACACACACACACACACACACACACACACACACACACACACACACACACACACACACACACACACACACACACACACGCATGATCATATACATACACACACACACATAGACATACACACTGGCTTGTTCACCTGCATGCTGGCTCTCTAGTTTTTGGGTTTAGGTAGCGGTAGCGATAGCTTAGCTCAGACTGCGATCAGATCTCAAGATTTAGGTCGATTGCTGTTATTGTTTTGGTTGGCTCCGTGTCGGTTTCGTGCTTTGTTTGTGGTTTTTTGTTGCAGATTTCCAGTGCTTGATGTGTGTTTCCGTGTGTTCCTGCTTCCTGGATTGGCAGTGGATGTCGTCACCCCCCCCCAAAAAAAAAAAAGTCACTGGGTTTGTATGTGTATATTTATGTATGTGTACGCATATGTATGCGTATATATATGTATATATATTAAATATAGTAATAATGCACATATATATACTTTTGGTTTCTACCGTCATGGTATCAATCATTAATATGTGTGCAGACAAGGGAAAAAAAAAAAAAGAAGAGTACCTATGATAAAAATGACAGACTTCTACATGCTTTTCAAGTGGGAAAACCTGCAAAATCGGCAGTGTATCAAATACTTGTTCTCCCCACTGTATGTCAAGTCTTTCTCACACATCCTGGATTTCTTATTTCTACTTTCATGCAACAAACCTCACAACTGTCCCAGAAAACTACATCAAGATGATCAGCGGTGAAACTAATCCAACCATGGAAAACATTTGAAAAAGCAGCAGAGAAAAGCAGCTGGAGATGACTTTGGAGGTCTGGAATACAATAAGTAATCCTGGATCAATCTGGGAACTTTATATTCAGTTGGTTTCTTAAAACACCTTAAGATCAAGATATAATTGACAATTTTTTCAATAGAATAATAGTTATAAATATAACATTTCTACTATTACCTATTTAAATGTTGGAACAAATGTATTTTTCTTATTTCCCAGTTAATACTTGTTTGTTCAGATGTTTTACTCCAGGTTCAGACACATTTCTGGTTCTTCAGTTCTTCCTGTCTGACACATTCAGATGTTCAGTTTTCATGTAATAAATCAGAAGAGGAAGTTTAAGAAGAAACAAACTGTTGGAGGACTAAAGCAGAGATGAAGAAACCAGAGCAGTCAGATGGTCAGTGTGGATCAGCAGGAGATCAGCCTGATGTCTGCAGGTTAGTGTCAAAAACAACTTTCACATCAGATTCATCTGAATACACAACCAAAACATGTCTGACCTCAGAGTCTCCAGTCTGCAGTCTGGACTCTCCAGGAAACCACACAGATGTTTCACTCCTGAATCCTGCAGGTCCTGGTTCCCGCTCAGGTTCAGATGTTTCAGATGGGAGGGGTTGGACTTCAGAGCTGAGACCAGAGAAAAACAGCTGATCTCTGACAGACCGCAGTCCTTCAACCTGAATAAAGAATAAAAGATGTGAGCTGAAGCCACTAGGATGCAGGTTCCAACAGTAGAATACTAATTATATATATCCAGAGCCGTCTGGGAGATTTGCAAGGCCCTGTACGAAATTGCCGGGGAGGGCCCTTGCAAAATTTGGGGGTTTTTCGGGTTGGATCGGGTGTCTATATGCGCAATTTTAACTCTCCAATTAGCAAAATACTGGATACCTTCCCCTGCCTCATCATCATCTCAGCCCTGCAGCTGCTTGAGACCCGGTCGGATCAGTGATTTTTGTAACAAATTTATCAAACAAGCCTTTCAGAGAGGCATTAAACTCTTCCATTTTCTTTAGTTTTTTCTTTTTTCATTCCCTGATGGAAATTTCCTGAATCTGTCTCGTTCTCTCGACATTGTGTGACAGTTTGTTACACACTCCACCCGTCTCGATCAGAGCACCTTGTGTCAATACGCTTGGTCTGACGCAGTTGTATTGAACAACAGACACACTCAGCTACGCAGCGACATCAATCAGCAAGCACATCATTGCACATATATTTATTGATATGCACAGAGTAGTACACATTTAGGTCTGTAATGGAACATGACTGTTGATATTTATAAGGGAAAGAAAAACGAAAAAAAAAAAAAAAACGGCCCATAGCGCGAGGCCCTTGGGGCACGAGGCCCCGTGCGGTCGCACAGTTCGCACACCACTAGCGGCGGCCCTGTATATATCACATTTGTCAGGGTGTGGTTGTTGAGGACCCAAAAGCAGGAGAGCAGGAGGCAGGAGTTCACAAAACAGGGTTAAATTAACAAAAACCAAAACGAAAAGCGCTGCTGGGCAGGATCAAAAAGGGCAGAACAGAAACAGGGATCCAAGAACTAGAGGAGAACATGGAGGGAGCAAACAGTACGGACCAACAACAAGCAAGGGAAAGACAAGACCAGATATACACAAGGGGGTAACGAGACACAGGTGCAGACAATCAGGGCAGATGGGACACAGGACGGACAGAACTGAAACTCAAAAAATGGGGGGAAGTGTAAAACCCTGACATTAACCCCCCCCTCAAAGGACAGATCCCAGATGTCCCAACGCCCCAACCCAGGGCGGGCGGAGGGGGCCCGGAGGAGGGCCCACCCGGCCCAGGCCAACACACGGCCAAAGTTACGGGGGCTGTCCTCGGGACTGGGCAGCCCGGCGAGACAGCTCGGGGGGTCGTCCACGAGGTCTAGGCTTGGGCCTTGGCGTGGGGCTTGGGCGACTTGACGTGGGGTTCAGACGACTTGGCGTGGGGCTCGGAAGACTTGGCGTGGGTCTCGGAAGACTTGGCGTGGGGCTCGAATGACTTGGCGTGGGGCTCGAATGACTTGTCGGGGAACTTTGACTTGGCAGGGAACCTTGACTTGGCGGGGAACACAGGATACGAGTACGAGGAGCTGGCTGAGGGGGAACCCGGGTCCTCGGCGCTGGCTGAGGGGAAACCCGGGTCCTCGGCGCTGGCTGAGGGGGAACCCGGTTCCTCGGTGCTGGCTGAGGGGGGTCTGGGACCATCACCGGAGCAGGGACGGGAGCAGGAGATGGAGCTGGGGCTGGAGCTGAGGCGTCCTGGACCACCGCCGGAGCCGGAACAGACTGGAGCGGGTGTCGACGTCGCCTCCCCTGGGGTCGAAGACACCTGGGCCCCCTTCGAGCCAGGCGTGTTCCCCAGAAGGGGGAAAGAGGCTGGGGTGCGTCCGGGACCACCTCGGGAACAAAGTGAGGTGCGTCCAGGACTACCGCCGGATCAGGAACAAGCTGGGGCTGGGGCTGGGGCTGGCGCCGACGCCGTCGTCGTTACTATCCCTGAGCCTGAAGGCTCCTGGGCCCACCTAGAGCCAGGCGTGTTCCCCAGAAGGGGGACTCCTCCTGCTCGGCCCAGCGTATGTTCTTGGCCGATTCCCGGTAGAAGAACTCCAGCAACGTGATGAGCTCTCTCGCTGGGTCCATCTGGTCGCTCCGTTCTGTCAGGGTGTGGTTGTTGAGGACCCAAAAGCAGGAGAGCAGAAGGCAGGAGTTCCCAAAACAGGGTTTAATTAACAAAAACCAAAACCAAAAGCGCTGCTGGGCAGGATCAAAAAGGGCAGAACAGAAACAGGGATCCAAGAACTAGAGGAGAACATGGAGGGAACAAACAGTACGGACCGACAAGGACAGATGGGAAACAGGAGGGACAGAACTGAAACTCAAAAACTGGGGGGAAGTGTCAAACCCTGACAACATTGCTACTATTACCTATTTAAATGTTGGAACACATTTATTTTTCTTATTTCCCAGTTAATTATTGTTTGTTCAGATGTTTATTCCAAGTTCAGACACATCCCTGATTCTTCAGTTCTTCCTGTCTAACACATTCAGATGTTTAGTTTTTATGTAATAAATCAGAAGAGGAAGTTTACTAAGAAACAAATTGTTGAAGGACTAAATCAGAGAAGAAGAAACCAGAGCAGTCAGATGGCCAGTGTGGATCAGCAGGAGATCAGCATGATGTATGCAGGTTAGTGTCAACACAACTTTCACATCAGATTCATCTGAACACACAACTAAAACATGTCTGACCTCAGAGTCTCCAGTCTGCAGTCTGGACTCTCCAGGAAACCACACAGATGTTTCAATCCTGAATCCTGCAGCTCGTTCTCACTCAGGTCCAGATGGTTCAGAAGTTTCAGATGGGAGGGGTTGGACTTCAGAGCTGAGACCAGAGCAGAACAGCTGATCTCTGACATCCTGCATTCCTCCAACCTGAATAAAGAATAAAACATGTGAGCTGAAGCCACCAGGATGCAGGTTCCAACAGTCCAACAGAACCAGTGAATAAGAGCTTCAACAATATCCATGACATCATGCTGCTGCTCCAATAAAGACGTAGTGAATTCAGCCCCTCAGCTCTGCAGCTCCACCAGTGGATCCATCCATACAAACTCATATTGTACATCAATGGTATAACAATATACTTGAATAACTATATAAGAGTAGATATACTATATATACATTGGTTCATATATTTACCTCCAATTATATAGATACATGTACATAAAAATAAAAATTACCATAAATCTGTATATCGACATATCTACATATAACTATAAATCAATATATATTAACAGAGATATAGATACACAAATATTGTAGGTATAAAACAACTCAATATATCCATATACATACTTACTTATAACATATCTAAATCCATAATATACATCTATATATCTACATGGCTTGACATAGCTGAACCTTCTCATCCTGGATCATCTTCCTGCAGCTGAATAATCCAGGATGAACTCAGGAGGATATGTCAAGTCTTTCTCACACATCCTGGACTTCTTATTTCTACTTTCATGCAACAAACCTCTCAACTGTCCCAGAAAAACTACATCAAGATGATCAGCGATGAAACTAATCCAACCATGGAAAACATTTGAAAAAGCAGCAGAGAAAAGCAGCTGGAGATGACTTTGGAGGTCTGGAATACAATATGTAATCCTGGATCAATCTGGGAACTTTATATTCAGTTGGTTTCTTAAAAGACCTAAATATCAAGATATAATAACATTTTTCCTAATAGAATACTAATTATATATATATATATATCACATTTCTACTATTACCTATTTAAATGTTGGAACAAATGTATTTTTCTTATTTCCCAGTTAATTCTTGTTTGTTCAGATGTTTATTCCAAGTTCAGACACATCTCTGGTTCTTCAGTTCTTCCTGTCTGACACATTCAGATGTTAAGTTATTATTGTCAAAAATTAGAGGAGGAAGTTTAAGAAGAAACAAATGGTTGGAGGACTTGAGCCAAGAAGAAGAAACCAGAGCAGTTAGATGGTCGGTGTGGATCAGCAGGAGATCAGCCTGATGTCTGCAGGTTAGTGTCAACACAACTTTCACATCAGATTCATCTGAACACACAACTAAAACATGTCTGACCTCAGAGTCTCCAGTCTGCAGTCTGGACTCTCCAGGAAACCACACAGATGTTCCACTCCTGAATCCTGCAAGTTATGGTTCTTACTCAGGTCCAGATGTTTCAGATGGGAGGGGTTGGACTTCAGAGCCGACACCAGAGAATAACAGCTGATCTCTGACAACCTGCAGTCCTTCAACCTGAATAAAGAATAAAAGATGTGAGCTGAAGCCACCAGAATGCAGGTTCCAACAGTCCAACAGAACCATTGAAAAAGAGCTTCATCAATATTCATGACATCATGCTGCTGCTCCAATAAAGGCGTAGAGCTCTTCAGCTCTGCAGCTCCACCAGTGGATCCATCCACACAAACTCATGTTGTGACTTTGGAGGTCTGGAATACAATATGTAATCCTGGATAAATGGATAAAGGGATAAACGCTTTTGAATGAGAAAAGTAAGGTGCGTCGTCGCAGGACGAAGACTCAAATTTTGATGTATAACACACCTGGGTGCACGTTACGGTTCGGGCCGTATTAACTGCCGAAGGAATGGCATAAATTTCGCCAAAGTGACACGATTAATTCAAAATGGCCGACTTCCTGTTCGATTTCGGCCATGGCGCCAAGAAACTTTTCTTTAAGTTGCGACATGATACAGGTGTGTACCAATTTTGGTGCATGTACGTCAAACCGTATTGTGGGGCTTGAGGCACAAAGTTTTCTAGGGGGCGCTGTTGAGCCATTTTGCCACGCCCATTAATGCAAACCATTAAATATCACATTTTTCACCAGGCCTGGTTTGCATGCAAAATTTGGTGACTTTTGGGGCACTTTAGGGGGGCAAAAAGGCCCTCCTTTCGTCAGAATAAAGAAGAATAAAGAAAAATTCCTACAGATACAATAGGGCCTTCGCACTGTAAGTGCTCGGGCCATAATAATAATAATAATAATAATAATAAAAACCACAAATACAATAGGGTCCTCGCACCTTCAGTGTTCGGGCCCTAAATATCATATTTCTAGTATCATGTTGGGTCACAGTCCCATGTGAATTATGTGATTATGTGAATTTCAACTTTAAGCCCAGCTCTGAGGCCTTATTCTGAGACCAGCCTTGATTTCCTTAGAAGCTGACCGCATGGCAAGGAACAAAGGAACCATCATAATGACTCAAAGTCCAAGAAGGATTTGCATTGACGGCCCTTCAGTGATAAGGAACAGCCCTCTGATTGGGCATGGACCCCAAACTGCAGGGGGGGCCGCATTTTGCAGCCTGGGCCCCTATAAAGAGCAGACTCCCCTCTCTCTCTTCTCTTTCTCTTCTCTTTTCTTCCCTTTTCTCCTCTCTTCCAGGTCACAACTCCCATTTTAGCGTAAAAAGCTACTAGCTATGGACCGGCCTCGTCCACAAAAGCACCTTTTTTCTTCACTTACAAAGATCCACGTAAGAGGCTGTTTTGTGTCTGGGCAGAGAAACTTCGACCCCAAAAAAAATCGTCTGGTGTAAATGTTCAATTAGGGCGGAGCTGCGTGGCAAACACCGCGGCAGGTGCCGTCTCGCGCCGCCAAGCTCGGTGGCGAACCGGACGCTCTGGGCGCAAAGCGCAGACCGCTGCCGGTGTTCTGTCAATTTCTGCTGCTTCGTCGAAAAATGCTACCGCCGCTTAAAACCATAGCGTCCATCTGTCGATTTTTGCTACCCTATCAGAAAAAGCTACCTAATGGTTTTCTACCTTTTGTAAAGCTACAATTTTACTGTGTTTTACTCCCTAGCCCACTTCCTTTCCCCCCAAGTGGTCCTTGTCGCTTGCCAGGCCGTCTTTGTAAATAAGAATGTGTTCTTAATGACCTGCCAGGTTAAATAAACGAGAATGACTGAATGAATATCAAATAAAGCGATATAATTTTTTTTTTCCTCTTTATTTCGTATAATGTTCACATAATGTAATGCAATTAATGTCATGGGTAGTGTATTTTGAAGGATCAAATACTCAACATCCCATGTTATCCATTTTAAATCAATATTTCAGGGGTAGCATAATTTGATAGTCCAGTAACATCCTATCAAATAATGCTCCCGTCACTTAATGCATTCAGGGCACGAGAAGCATCTAAAATGATCTCTGCTGGCCTGATACTGCACCGCAAAACATGTAATATTTGATCCTAAGTGTTGTTTTATCATCTTTAACACTTAATAAATTATCATTCATTTAAATGAGAGAAGTTGTTTGTGTTTATTTTATACATATTTGTCACAACTGCTGGTTGCAAAGGTCTGTGCTCGGACTCTTTCCTTCACTATTATTCTGAGGAATAACTTACCGTATTTTCCATACTATAAGGCGCACTTAAAAGCCTTTAATTTTCTCAAAAACTGGCAGTGCGCCTTATAATAAAGTGCGCCTTATATATGATCATTACGGTAATTTCTGTTACTGTAGTCGGGGAGATTGTGGGTAATGTAGTTGGTGTCGCCAAAGTAACGGCGCTAAAAACGTCAGGAATCCTTACAGACGTTCATGACGACAGCAGCGACGCTGACTCGCATAATGGTGACTTTGATGAGACGGAGCAAAGCTGTTTTTTATTTTGTCAATAAAGTTTGACATACGGTACTTTTCTTCTTGTTTTCTTTTGCATTTGCTGTAGGATTTTGTAGCATTTCCCGTAGCGCAGCTCCATCAGGTAGATACGTAACTCAACCCCAGCCACAATAGTATGGTATTTGACCATATATTTAGTGCGCCTTATAATGCGGTGCGCCTTATATATGGAAAACGTTTTTAAATACGTCATTCATTGAAGGTGTACCTTATAATGCAGTGCGCCTTATAGTGCGGAAAATACGATACCTTGAGACGGATTTTGCTGTTTAGTTATCATTTCCTGATTATGTCAGGTCGTGCCCCCTTTTGATTAATTCATTTTTATAATTCATTTTGATAAATAATCTACTTTATTAACTATTAATAATTGTCTAAGGACAATCATTAATAACTCTTTGATAACTGAACCAGCACCCCTGTGGCACAACAATCACCTACTTAAATGTTGGAACAAATGTATTTTTCTCATTTCCCAGTTAATTCTTGTTTGTTCAGATGTTTTATTCCAGGTTCAGACACATCTCTGGTTGTTCACTTGTTCCTGTCTGACACATTCAGATGTTTAGTTTTTATGTAATAAATCAGAAGAAGAAGTTTAAGAAGAAACAAATTGTTGGAGGACTAAAGCAGAGAAGAAGAAACCCGATCAGTCAGATGGTCAGTGTGGATCAGCAGATCAGCCTGATGTCTGCAGGTTAGTGTCAACACAACTTTCCCATCAGATTCATCTAAACACACAACTAAAACATGTCTGACCTCAGAGTTTCCAGTCTGCAGCCTGGACTCTCCAGGAAACCGCACAGATGTTTCACTCCTAAATCCTGCAGGTCCTGGTTCCCGCTCAGGTCCAGATGTTTCAGATGGGAGGGGTTGGACTTCAGAGCTGAGACCAGAGAAAAACAGCTGATCTCTGACAAACTGCTGTCCTTCAACCTGAATAAAAAATAAAAGATGTGAGCTGAAGCCCCCGGGATGCAGGTTCCAACAGTCCAACAGAACCAGTGAAAAAGAGCTTCATCAATATTCATGACATCATGCTGCTGCTCCAATAAAGATAAGATAAGATAATCCTTTATTTTCTCCCTCAGTGGGGAATCTTACTTTGTTGGCAGCAGTACACTTAGCACACACATGCAGGGGAGGGGTAAAAGAGACTAAAAAGTAAAAAATAAAAAAAATATATAATTAATAATAATAATAATAATAATTTCCTTTATTAATCCCACAACGGGGAAATTCTTTCTCTGCATTTAACCCATTTTCTAGTTGAACTAGTAGCAGTGGGCTGCCAATTGCACGGCGCCCGGGGAGCAGTAAGGGTTAAGGGCCTTGCTCAGGGGCCCAAAGGGGTTGACCTCGGTTGCAATCCAGGGGCTTGAACCTGGGACCTCCTAGGCCACCACTCCCCAAATTACAAAATATGAGCAGTATATACAGTAAATTGAAAGAAAAGAAACAGGTAGAGTGTGTGTGAGGTAGACAGGCAGATATTGCACATATGATATTGCACATCTTGTTATGTTATTGCACAAGTTATTGTCTGTTTGCTACTGAGAGCAGCCCTGGTTGTACAGTATGATGGCAGCGGGGAGGAAGGACCTGCAATGCCTCTCAGTGCTGAATTGCGGATGACGAAGCCGGTCGCTGATGGAGCTTTCCATGGCTCTGACAGTCTCATGAAGGGGGTGGGAGACATTGTCCATGATGGAGGACAGCTTAGCCACCATCCTCCTCTCCCCCACCACCTCCACCGGGTCGAGACTGCAGCCTAGGACAGAGCCAGCTTTCTTCACCACCTTGTCCAGTCTCTTCCTCTCTGCTGCAGTGATGCTGCTGCTCCAGCAGACCACCCCATCAAAAATGGCCGACGCCACCACAGAGTCATAAAAGGTCCTCAGGAGGCCTTCCCTGACTCCGAAGGACCTCGGTCTGCGCAGCAGGTGGAGTCTGCTTTTGCCTTTCTTATAAAGTGCCTGGGTATTTACAGTCCAGTCCAGTTTATTGTTCAGGTGAACACCCAGGTACTTGTAAGAGTCCACAATCTCTATGTCCATTCCCTGAATGTTCACAGGCGAGGGGGGGACTTTGCGCCGGCGGAAGTCCGCCACCAACTCCTTCGTTTTCCCAGCATTTGTCTGGAGGCGGTTCCGCTAGCACCAGTCCACAAATCTGTGGTTCAGTTCTCGGTACTCCGTCTCATCTCCGTTGTTAATGAGACCGACGATGGCGGAGTCGTCCGAGAACTTCTGGAGGTGGTAGGTTGATGTGTGGTGGGCGAAGTCGGCTGTGTAGACGGTGAAGAGGAGGGGAGCCAGGACGGTCCCCTGTGGCGCTCCCGTGCTGCAGACCACCGTGTAAGACACACAGCCTCCTGTCCTCACAAACTGTGGTCTGTTTGTGAGTAAATCCAGGACCCATGATGTCAGCGGCTTGCAGACTCCAGCATGGTGCAGTTTGTCCCTCAGCAGTTCTGGCTGGATGGTGTTGAAGGCACTGGAAAAATCATAAAACATGATCCTCACAGTGCGTCCAGCCTGCTCCAGGTGGGCTAGGGACCTCTGCATCAGGAAGATGACGGCGTCCTCAACCCCGATGCTCGGCTGGTAGGCGAACTGCAGCGGGTCGGCGGCGGAGCTCACCAGGGGGGGCAGGTGGTGGAGGACCAGCCTCTCCAGGGTCTTTGCCAGGTGTGATGTTAGGGCCACTGGCCGGTAGTGGTTGAAGTCGCTGGGGCGAGATGACTTGGGCACCGGTACCATGCAGGACGTCTTCCACAGCTTTGGTACCCTGTGCAGCCTCAGGCTCGTGTTGAACATGTGCTCCACGATCCTGCACAGTTGCTTGGAGCAGGATCTGAGCAGCCTGGAGGTGATGCCATCTGGACCCGTCGCCTTCTTCACCTTGAGCCTGGCCAGTTCTCTCTCCACCTGGGCTGTGGAGAGCACCACGCTGGGCGGGGGGGTGATGGGTGGGCTGGGCGGGGTTGCAGGGAGGGGGGTTGGTGGGGTCGGTGGAGTAGAGAGTGGGCAGAGGGGTTGTGGAGGCGGAGTAGCAGTGTAGGTAGGTAGTGTAAACTCTAGTGTGTTAGAGTCAGTAGTCATAGTTGCAGCTATAGAACAAGACTATAATAGTTAGTCTCAAATATAGCTTTGCGGTAGATATGCTGCGATAGGCCTATGCTCCAGGGGGGCACCGACATGAACCGCTGGGCGGTGCCTCTCACCCTTCTTCTCTCCTTTTCCCTTCCTCTCTTCTCCATTACCATTTTTACTTATTATAAATATCTCATAGCTATCATTTTTGTCCATCGTTCCTGTAGTTTCTTGTGCCGGCCCCCCTTTTTTCTCTTTTGTGCATGTTTGCAGGCCGGAGCCTCGGGAGCTGCGTTCTGGCCTGCGGTCCCGGTCCCCCCCCCCATCCCCGGTCATCCCGTTGCTGCTTCCACCTGCCTATATGGATGTCTGCTGTGTGCTGCTGACATGTTTATGTTCATGTTCTGGATCTCTGGAAAGCGTCTAGAGACAACATCTGTTGTATTAGACGCTATATAAATAAAATTGAGTTGAATTGAATTGAATTGAATTTGTTAATTGTGACAGTTATTTTGTGTGTTTTATTGTGTGTTGTAAATAAAAGAAATGACTTGGCGGAGAATGAAAAAGGTCGTGTTTAATTGCTCCGCACTCCACCTGCTTTTTACAGGTCAGTATATGGGTTAAAACCGGGGAATATGGGTTTATGTTGTAGTTTGCCTATTCCGGGAACGGAGGAAAGAGGTTTATATGGTTTTTGGTTAGTTTTATGGGAAATGGTGAAACAGGAACGTTTTTGACAGCCGCCATTACATGCGGGAAGCGGCCATTACGCGACGAGCACGTGTAATGCACGCTCGAGTGGTATGCTCGTTAAGGAGCCAATTAAGGTTATTTGTTTTATTTTGTATATTTATATTATCATGTCATGTTTATATATGTAACACGAACATGTTGGGTGATCCTGTGTATATCACAGCAAGTTTTAAAGGGGTATTTCGACCCACTGTATTCTCTGTTAACACTGTATAGTGATATGTGACCAGTATGATACTGAGGTAAATTGAAGTTGCAAATAACTGAACAAGAACGAGGAAAATGGAATGTGATGTAATGAGAAGAAACCCAAGTGTTTATTTTGTTAATTGTGACAGTTATTTTGTGTGTTTTATTGTGTGTTGTAAATAAAAGAAATGACTTAGCGGAGAACAAAGAAGGTCGTGTTTAATTGCTCCGCACTCCACCTGCTTTTTACAGGTAAACATATTTGTTACCACGGTCCTCACCCTTGGGACCCGTAACATCTGCAGGTTAGTGTCAACACAACTTTAATATCAGCTTCATCTGAACACACAACTAAAACATGTCTGACCTCAGAGTCTTCAGTTCGCAGTCTGGACTCTCCAGGAAACCACACAGATGTTTCACTCCCGAATCCCGCAGGTTCTGGTTCTTACTTAGGTCCAGATGTTTCAGATGTTTCAGATGGGAGGGGTTGGACTTCAGAGCTGAGACCAGAGAAGAACAGCTGATCTCTGACAACCTGCAGCACTTCAACCTAGATAAAGAATAAAAGATGTGAGCTGAAGCCCCCGGGATGCAGGTTCCAACAGTCCAACAGAACCAGTGAATAAGAGCTTCATCAATATTCATGACATCATGCTGCTGCTCCAATAAAGACGTAGTGACTTCAGCTCTTCAGCTCTGCAGCTCCACCAGTGGATCCATCCATACAAACCCATGTTGTGCAGCCAAGTGATTCATGTTTCCATACAAACAAACATGTCAGGAGGAAATCTGGGACAAATGTCAACTCATTGATTTGTATGAAGAGAAAATGAAGCATTTCTTTGAATGTCAGAGACACAAAAAAATGATGAACTGATGTCTAATATTTCATGTAGTAAAACTAGTTTCAAGTGTTCAACAAGCAGATGAACAACTTGTTACTTGAACATGTTGTGTTTGAATATCTCAGTCGGTACAAACGTTAGAATCTCAGTGTTTGCACAGAAGCAGGACTGGATATGTTACCATGGAGATCTCTGGTGTGCAGCTAACCTGGTCTGGACCAGACTAACAAGCAGGACTTCTTCCTCCTGCTGCTCAATCTGATCAGTCAGCTGTCACTCTGATCAATCATTTATTTCATCAACACTTGTTCATCATCATCCATGTGTTTGTTTCCTCATTGTCATCATCAACATCAACATTTACAGATACATTACAATTCAGCATCATCATCATCTTACAGGCTCCACATAGATGAGAATTAGAAAGGTGATGGCAGCTTTATTTCACTTTTCTTATTTCAACACACGTGTATTTATATTTAGTTGTACACTTTGAAAACCATAAGAAGACATTATTTGTTGCACTTTATGTCTTGCTGTCACTTGGATGAAATGATCTTAACAGACTTATTAATACATGATAGTAAAAACCCTAGAAAAAGATGTTTTCCATGGTGAGAGTTTTATATTTGATAAACTTGTATTTGTTGAAATGAAATGTAACTGTAGTCAAAGGAAGCCAAAGTTGGTTTGACTGATTTCAACTACAGTAAGAAGTTATTCAGTAAATGAGCTCTACAGCTCATATGTTGGACTACTACACATTCAGTCTGTCCACTATCGTCTGTCAAACCCTCTGAGTTCATTAACAGGACATTTATGAACGTATCAGCTGTTTAAGCTCCTTGTACGTTTCCATTAGAAGCTATTGTTCAATTGGTGAAAAATCAGCAACACTCTTCCTCCATTTCTGAATCCGGACATCAGGACATCTAAGGAAGACATCAACGTGCACGTACCAGGATTAGTTCAACCTGGCTTTACATAGCTGCACCTTCTCATCCTGGATCGTCTTCCTGCAGTGGAATAATCCAGGATGAACTCAGGAGGATCTGTCAAGCCTTTCTCACACATCCTGGACTTCTTTCTACTTTCATGCAACAAACCTCCCAATGGTCCCAGAAAAACTACATCAAGATGATCAGCGATGAAAGTAATCCAACCGTGGAAAACATTTGAAAAAGCATCAGAGACAAGCCGCGGGAGATGATTTTGGAGGTCTGGAATACAATATGTAATCCTGGATCAATCAGGGAACTTTATATTCAGTTGGTTTCTGAAATGACCTTAAGATCAAGATATAATTGTATTTTTTTCTGAATAGAATACTAATTATAAACATTACATTTCTACTATTACCTAATTAAAAGTTGGAACAAATGTATTTTTCCTATTTCCCACTTTAATCTTGTTTGTTCAGATGTTTTATTCCAAATTCAAACACATCTCTGGTTCTTCAGTTTTTTCTGTCTTACAAATTCAGGTGTTTAATTTCTATTTAATAAATCAGAAGAGGAAGTTTAAGGATAAACTAACTGTTGGAGGACTAAAGCCGAGAAGAAGAAACCAGAGCAGTCGGATGGTCAGTGTGGATCAGCAGGAGATCAGCCTGATGTCTGCAGGTTAGTGTCAACACAACTTTCACATCAGATTCATCTGAACACACAACTAAAACGTGTCTGACCTCAGAGTCTCCAGTCTGCAGTCGGGACTCTCCAGGAAACCACACAGCTGCTTCACATCTGAATCCTGCAGGTGGTTCTCAGTCAGGTCCAGTTGTTCCAGATCAGAGGGGTTGGACTCCAGAACTGAGACCAGAGAAGAACAGATGATCTCTGACAAACTGCAGCGCTCCGACCTGATCAAAGAATAAAACACAGATAAAACTCTAGATGAGTGTTTGGTCCACATCAGTTCAGGGGGCAGCAGGGTGGTGTGGTGGCGAACACTGGAGCTTCACAGTCACAAGGTTCCTGGTTCAAATCCCAGCTCGGTTCTTCCCTCATGTTCACTCAGAAACAACTCCGTCAGGGTTCTTGATGCTTCCACATTAAACGCAAGACTGAGATACTTTGTCTCTTTGATTAGGTTATAATGTTCCTGTTCTCGTGTCTGTTTGTTTTTTGTCTTACAGATCCCCAAGGTGTGCTCGTTGTGCGTTTCCGTTTTGCATTTTAGACTAGCAGCGGATGTCAGGTTTTTACCAACATGGTATTAACCATTATCATATATGCAGACAAAAAAAAAGGTTATGATTTTCAATGTCAGCCAACTAAGTACTTTACGTTCAGGAACGTGGTAACAAAGTATTCTAGAACAGTGGTGAGTACTCTGATTAGTATTGGGGGATCATGGAGACCCTGTATGGAGTTGGGAATGCAGGACTGGACTTTAACTGGTTCTGTTGCTGCCATAAATTCAACATTTATCAATGTTTTGGTATTTTTATCAGAATTATTATAATTAGCATATTTCTGATAATGATGGATGAAACAGACGCATCACAATCAAGATTCTGGTAAACATACAGGAACTGCCTAATCGCACTGAGAGTAATATGAGAAAACACTTTTTTGAGAAATATCTTTAAAATATTCCTGAAAGTAAAAAAAGTACTTTGTTGTTCAGAATGACAAACTACACAGTACTGGGTCAGCTGATTATATGTCTTACTTTTAGCTCAACGGAGTCATAGATGTGAGTTATTTTACAGTCTTTGGAGCATCTTCATGAAGGAAACCAGCCGTTTGGTCTTGTTAGTTGTGTCATGTGATATATGACATAACGATGCTGAACATCTTCTGCTTCATGATCTGGTGTCAAATGTCTGAGTGAGCAGTGGCAGGAAGAGCTGGTGGTGGTTTCACTGGATGAGAACCATATCTACTTATTACAGATAACAACTATTTTAATGGAATAAAGGGGGGAGAACGTCTACTGTTAGAGATACAGCGGTACCGACAAACCACAACCTCACACCTCCTGGCCTCTGGACCGGTGGCCCGTCCCTGCATGGTCACCATCTCACCTCTCCTGATCCCCTCTGATTCATATTTGGGTAAATAAATATTTAGATGCAGACTCTTTACGCCTGGTCAGCCGTCACTTCAGACCTGTCCACTAAAACCTTAAAACAGTTAGTTTGTTTACCGTCTTCCTTCAGGACATGTGTGGTCTCTGTCTGTGTTCAATGTGGGAGGGGGTCTGTCTATGCCAGACTTGTGGTTTCATAGATGATTTAAAAGATGATCATGTAACTGAGTTTTAAACTTTTAGAGTCAGAAAAGCATCATATGGCCCTTTAAAAGTGATGAACCCAGAAGTGACATCTCCCTGAGTGATGTGATGGTTCTGTCTGGACCTTGAGCTGCTTCATGACAGCAGGAACACATGTGTATGATGGTGAGTGAAGTTCAGACGATAAACACCTGAAACACCTTCATCTTCTCTGTTTGAGGAGACCCAAATCAGTGAACCGACCTGAGAGTCTGCAGCTGGTAGTCTGGACTCTCCACCAGGTCAGACAGCTGCTTCACATCTGAATCCTGCAGCTTGTAGTTGAATCTCAGGTCCAGATGTTTCAGATGGGAGGGATTTAACTTCAGAGCTGAGACCAGAGAAGAACCGCTGATCTCTGACAGACCACAGCACTGCAAGCTGCACAAAGACACCAGAGAAGAAGAAACCAGAGCAGTCAGATGGTCAGTGTGGATCAGCAGGAGATCAGCCTGATGTCTGCAGGTTAGTGTCAACACAACTTTCACATCAGATTCATCTGAACACACAACTAAAACATGTCTGACCTCAGAGTCTCCAGTCTGCAGTCTGGACTCTCCAGAAAACCACACAGATGTTTAAATTCTGAATCCTGCAGCTGGTTCCAGCTCAGGTCCAGATGTTTCAGATGTTTCAGATGGGAGGGGTTGGACTTCAGAGCTGAGACCAGAGAAGAATAGCTGATCTCTGACAACCTGCAGCCCTCCAACCTGAATAATGAAGAAACGTGTTGATGAATTTTAATCCCAGACTACAGTTTAAACTTCACCTCCAACTTTTAGAGTTTCACTTCAAATACAGGTGTAAGGAGGTGAATTGAATGGAGGTACCAGCAGAGGGCGCTGAGGGCGGCCATTTTAGGTCAGAACTGTGTTGTTTGTCTGAAGGTGACAAGATTCTAGATAAAACGTCAACTGCTCTGCCGTACATGTCCTATGCCTGGTTCTTCATTCTCATCTCCTGACCATCACAACAAAATAAATACACAACGCAGAGGCTGGTTCACGAGACAGAAGGTGGGACCATACCAGAGCAAGGACGACAATCTTTTTGGTTACACAACTAAACATCTCCTCCAGGAGAAAAGAAAGAAATAACACCTCTGGAAATTTTTAATGAAATTATACTAAATTAGGGAACTGATACAGTTGGAGCAGGAAGAGTCTCTAGAAAGAGTATTTCCCAGAAGTTCCCAGATGTGTTCAGGAACGATCTCCTGCAGCCGTCTGTTTGACGGAGAACCTGAAGACGTCTCCGACTGACAAACTCCTTAGTTTCATCTCTGTGTTTGTGGAGGATCGGTCTGGATGGAGCTTTCAAAGTTTCTTCGATCGTTTAAATCTGTGCACTGACCTCAAAGTCTCCAGTCTGCAATCTGGACTCTCCAGAAAACCACACAGATGTTTCACTCCTGAGTCTTGCAGGTCGTTCATGCTCAGGTCCAGATGTTTCAGATGGGAGGGGTTGGACGTCAGAGCTGAGCCCAGAGAAGAACAGCTGATCTCTGACAACCTGCAGTCCTCCAACCTGAACAAAAAGTAAAACATGTTCAAGTCTCATCAGAGAAGTCATCAGGTCCATGTGGGTCACCACCGTATCTGGACTTTGTAAAACAGGTTTTACAGCTTTGTTACATCCATGATGTCGTTTCCTGGTTGTTCCTCTGACATGTTCACCTTTAATGAACATCCTGAGCTACTCTGATCGAAGTCTGACACTAGATTTATATGAAAACACCAACATACACACCAATCTTTTTGATTCGTGTTGATGTTAAAATATTGTCCAAAGCAGCAGTTTAGAGATCAGAAGCTGATCTAGTAACAATTATCGACACCTGAATGGATCTTTGGAGAACAGCTGGATTTTCATATCATGTGTCCAGTCATGGTCTTTTAGTCAATTAGGATATTATTGTGTTAGTACTGGTTGGTGAAACTTATTAGGTGCACCTTCGTGGTATCCACCTGTAACTAAACCGAACCCAAACACCCACTGTCATGGGAGGTTGTATGAGAACCCAGATGCAGGAGAGCAAGAGGCAGGAGTTCCAAAAAACAGGGTTTATTAACACAAAAACAAAAAACAAAAACACTGCAGAGCAGGATCTCCAGGGCACAACACAAACAGGAATCCAAAAAGCTATGGGAGAACATGGAGGGAGCAAACAGTATGGACTGACAGGGAGCAGGGGAAGACGAGACCAGATATACACAGTGGATGACGAGACACAGGTGTGAACAATCAGGGCAGATGGAAAACAGGCGGGGCAGAACAGAAACACAAACTGGGGGAAATGTCGAACACTGTTTGGTCTTTTGGTGACCTGTTTCCTGTTTTATTTTGAAAGTACATCCTTGAGTGTTCTTTATTTGACTTCCCTTGATCCCGTCCAACCTGATTGTTTGCACCTGTCTCTCCTCAGTCCTTGAGAGTACATATGTCTCTTCCTGGCTGTTGGTCCATCTGTCTTCATTCCTCCTCTCTTTCAGTCCTGACTGGTTGTTAGTCTGCAGGCCTTCCAGTCATCTTCAGGATTCTCTGTTTACTGTTAGAGGCCTTTTTCTGGGTTTTTATGTTTTGTTAAAATAAAGGACTTTGCTGCCCTCTGTCACCTTTGGGTGTCCAGCATTTGGGTTCTGTAATATCACCTCATAACAAAACCTGCAGCTGTTTTAAAACAAGTTCAGACTCAGGAAACTGTAGATTACAACAAGAAAGAACAAGAAAGTACAAAGTACTTATCAAACATATACTTTGGCCTGATGTGCTGGGCTAATGTTTAATAAACTTTTTAAGGTTTTTCTTTCTTTTATACTAAACATTTATACTAAACTTCTCTCCTGTTTACATCTAAAATGGTTTCTCTCCTGTTTACATCTAAAATATTCTCATATAACAATCTTCAGACTTTTATAGACCCTTTCTAAAAAAGAAAAAAAAATCTTCACATCAGATATTAAATATTTCATGAAAATGTTTTGAATTAAAGTAGTTTTGTCACAGCTTTGGAGGATGATAACTGGATAAATGTGTAAACATCTCCAGTGGACTGACCTCAGAGTCTCCAGTCTACAGTTTGGACTCTCCAGTCCACCAGACAGAAGCTTCACTCCTGAATCCTCCAGGTGGTTCCGACTCAGGTCCAGTTCTGTCAGATGGGAGGAGTTGGACTTCAGAGCGGACGCAACAACTTCACAGTGAGTCTCTGAGAGTCCACAACCAACAAATCTGTGATGAGAGAAAATATGATGTCAGTTGTAAGAAAGTCTGGGTTAGGGGGCACAGTGGCGCAGCTGGTAGTGCAGCTGCAAGAAGGTCCTGGGATCGATTCCCGCCGGGGACGCTGTGGGCGCTGAAGTGCGTGTTAGTTCCCCCATGACTTCAGTGCCCACACCCTGGGTGGTGTTGGCGAAAGGGCCTTTCTGTGTGGAGTTTGCATGTTCTCCCCGTGTTCCCCTGGGTAGCTAATGGGAGCTACCCTCACAAAAACATGCACACAGTCCTGGGCTACACTGCCCCCTCTGGCCAACCGGGGCGCCAGATGGGGTGGGGAGGATCCTTCCACGCGCTACGTCTGGCCGGAGAAGCCCCACCCTGTCTGGTGAAAAGATGCGGCCTGCTCACTCCTCAGGATAAGGAGGAGACCTGAGCTCAGTGCAGGGCCCTCCCGGGGTTGGTAGAGGATGGCAATGCCCAGGACTGTTACTTAGGTAGGAGCACTGGGTGATAAAATGGGGGAAAAAACCGGGATAAAAATATATATAAAAAAAGAAAAAGCAAGTCTGGGTTAAAGCCAGACTGAACACATCTGATGATATTTGCAGACTTTGTTTGAATCTGCAGATGAAGGAGGGAACCGGCTTCGTTAACGTCTACGTCTGTCAGAGTCACCTGAAAACATCTGATTTAGGACATAAACTCCTGGACATTTTTCACTCAGAACATCTTGAATGAAAGTGAACAAGTTGAACTTTTATCAAGTATTCAGATAAAATATCTTCAAGCTTTTAAGCTATATTTAGTGTTTTTCTGACTCCTGGACTAGTTAGGGCCCGAGCACCTTCAGTGCGAAGGCCCTATTGTATCTGTAGGAATTCTTTTTTTTTTTCTTTCTTTCTTTTTTCTTCTGACGAAAGGAGGGCCTTTTTGCCCCCCTAAACGTGCCCAAAAAGTCACCAAATTTTGCATGCAAGTCAGGCCTGGCGAAAAATTTGATATTTAATGGTTTGCATTAATGGGCGTGCCAAAATGGCTCAACAGCGCCCCCCGGAAAACTTTGTGCCTCAAGCCCCAGAATGCGGTATGTCGTACACGCACGAAAATCGGTACACACCTGTATCATGGCGCAACTGAAAGAAAAGTCTCTTGGTGTCATGCCCGAAACCGAACAGGAAGTCGGCCATTTTGAATTAGTTGTGTCATTTTGGCGAAATTTATGCCATTCCTTCGAAAGTTAATTCAGCCCGAACCGTAACGTGAAAAAACTTTGCGCCTCAAGCCCCATAATACGGTTTGACGTACATGAACGAAAATCGGTACACACCTGTATCATGTCGCAACTAAAAGAAAAGTCTCTTGGCGCCATGGCCGAAACCGAACAGGAAGTCGGCCATTTTGAACATTCTGAATTAATTGCGTAATTTTGGAGCAATATATGCCATTCCTTCGAGAGTTAATTCAGCCCGAACCGTATCGTGAACCCAGATGTGTTATACATCAAAATGTGCGTCTCCATCCTGCGACTACACGCATTACTTTTCTCTTTCAAAAGTGTTACCGTGGCGACGCTAGACGCCAACAAGCGGACCCCCCCTTCATCTGATTGGTCCATATTTGATAGTTCCCCAAAAGGCACCAAATTTTGCATGCAAGGCAGGCCTGGCGATAAATTTGATATTTCATGGTTTACATTAATGGGCGTGGTAAAATGGCTCAACAGCGCCCCCTAGAAAACTTTGTGCCTCAAGCCCCACAATACGGTTTGACGTACATGCACGAAAATCGCTACACACCTGTATCATGTCACAACTAAAAGAAAAGTCTCTTGGCGCCATGGCCGAAACCGAACAGGAAGTCGGCCATTTTGAATAAATTGTGTCATTTTGGCGAAATATATGCCATTCCTTCGGCAGTTAATTC
Source organism: Cololabis saira (assembly GCF_033807715.1). Classification (NCBI taxonomy): domain Eukaryota; kingdom Metazoa; phylum Chordata; class Actinopteri; order Beloniformes; family Belonidae; genus Cololabis; species Cololabis saira. Next base: position 42,560,012 of record NC_084598.1, read on the forward strand.
AGCCCGAACCGTAACGTGCACCCAAGTGTGTTATACATCAAAATGTGCGTCTACATCCCGCGACATCACGCATTACTTTTCTCTTTCAAAAGTGTTACCGTGGCGACGCTAGACGCCAAAAGGCGTGTCCCCCCTTCATGTGATTGGTCCATATTTGATAGTTCTCCAAAAGTCACCAAATTTTGCATGCAAGCCAGACTTGGCGATAAATTTGATATTTCATGGTTTGCATTAATGGGCGTGGCCTAACGGCTCAACAGCGCCCCCTAGAATACTTTTATCTGCCATAACTTTTGAATGGTTTGACATAGGAAGTCGTGGGTGGTGTCATGGGACTCTGTAATGAGTCCTTAAGCTTCGTTGGCCTTAATTAGCCCCGCCCCTTCTTCTGATTGGTTGTCCCTTTTTTCTGCTATAACTTTTGAATGGTTTGACATAGGAAGTCGTGGGTGGTCTCGTTTCTGATATGCTTATGGGGGGCGGTGGCCGTGAGTGCGAGGGCCCGTTCATCGCTGCTTGCAGCTTTAATTAGGGCCCGAGCACCTTCAGTGCGAAGGCCCTATTGTATTTGCAGGAATTTTTAGGGCCCGAGCACCTTCAGTGCGAAGGCCCTATTGTATTTGCAGGAATTTTTATTATTATTATTTTCCTGACAAAAGGAAGGCCTTTTTGCCCCCCTAAACATGCCCAAAAAGTCACCAAATTTTGCACCCAAGCCAGGCCTGGCGAAAAATTTGATATTTAATGGTTTGCATTAATGGGCGTGGCAAAATGGCTCAACAGCGCCCCCTTGAAAACTTTGTGCCTCAAGCCCCACGATACGATTAGACGTACATGCACGAAAATCGGTACATACCTGTATCATGGGGCAACTTAAACAAAAGTCTCTTGGGGTCATGTCCGAAACCGAACAGGATGTCGGCCATTTTGAATTAATCGTGTCATTTTGGCGAAATTTATGCCATTCCTTCGGCAGTTAATTCAGCCCGAACCGTAACGTGCACCCAGGTGTGTTATACATAAAAATGTGCGTCTCCATCCTGCGACACCACGCATTACTTTTCTCTTTCAAAAGCGTTACCGTGGCGACGCTAGACGCCAAAAAGCGCGCCCACCCTTCATCTGATTGGTTCAGACCGAAAAAACTTTGCGCCTCAAGCCCCATAATACGGTTTGATGTACATGAACGAAAATCGGTACACACCTGTATCATGTCGCAACTAAAAGAAAAGTCTCTTGGCGCCATGGCCGAAACCGAACAGGAAGTCGGCCATTTTGAACACTCTGAATTAATCGCGTAATCTTGGAGCAATATATGCCATTCCTTCGAGAGTTAATTCAGCCCGAACCGTATCGTGAACCCAGATATGTTATACATCAAAATGTGCGTCTCCATCCTGCGACTACACGCATTACTTTTCTCTTTCAAAAGTGTTACCGTGGCGACGCTAGACGCCAAAAGGCACGCCCCCCCTTCATGTGATTGGTCCATATTTGATAGTTCTCCAAAAGTAACCAAATTTTGCATGGAAGCCAGACTTGGCGATAAATTTGATATTTCATGGTTTGCATTAATGGGCGTGGCCTAACGGCTCAACAGCGCCCCCTGGAATACTTTTATCTGCCATAACTTTTGAATGGTTTGACATAGGATGTTGTGGGTGGTGTCATGGGACTCTGTAATGAGTCCTTAAGCTTCGTTGGCCTTAATTAGCCCCGCCCCTTCTTCTGATTGGTTGTCCCGATTTTCTGCTATAACATTGGAATGGTTTGACATAGAGAGTCGTGGGTGGTGTCATCAGATTCTTTATGGAGTCCTTGACCTTCATTGGCCAGAATTAGCCCCGTCCCTTCTTCTGATTGGTTGTCCCTTTTTTCTGCTATAACTTTTTAATGGTTTGACATATGAAGTCGTGGGTGGTGTCATGGGACTTTGTGCTGAGTTCTTAAGCTTCGTTGGCCTTAATTAGCCCCGCCCCTTCTTCTGATTGGTTGTCCCGATTTTCTGCTATAACTTTGGAATGGTTTAACATAGAGAGTCGTGGGTGATGTCATCAGATTCTTTATGGAGTCATTTACCTTCATTGACCTGAATTAGCCCCGCCCCTTCTTCTGATTGGTTGTCCCTTTTTTCGGCTATCACTTTTGAATGGTTTGACATAGGAAGTCGTGGGTGGTGTCATGGGACTTTGTACTGAGTTCTTAAGCTTCGTTGGCCTTAATTAGCCCCGCCCCTTCTTCTGATTGGTTGTCCCGATTTTCTGCTATAACTTTGGAATGGTTTGATATAGGGAGTCGTGGGTGGGGTCATCAGATTCTTTATGGAGTCCTTGACCTTCATTGGCCTGAATTAGCCCCGCCCCTTCTTCTGATTGGTTGTCCCTTTTTTCGGCTATCACTTTTGAATGGTTTGACATAGGAAGTCGTGGGTGGTGTCATGGGACTCTGTAATGAGTTCTTAAGCTTCGTTGGCCTTAATTAGCCCCGCCCCTTCTTCTGATTGGTTGTCCCGATTTTCTGCTATAACTTTGGAATGGTTTGACATAGAGAGTCGTGGGTGGTGTCATCTGATTCTGTATGGAGTCCTTGACCTTCCTTGGCCTGAATTAGCCACTGCCCCTTCTTCTGATTGGTTGTCCCTTTTTTCTGCTATAACTTTTCAATGGTTTGACATAGGAAGTCGTGGGTGGTGTCTTTTCTGATATGCTTATGGGGGGCGGTGGCTGTGAGTGCGAGGGCCCGTTCATCGCTGCTTGCAGCTTTAATTAGGGCCCGAGCACTTACAGTGCGAAGGCCCTATTGTATCTGTAGGAATTCTTCGCGTTATTATTATTTTTCTGACAAAAGGAAGGCCTTTTTGCCCCCCTAAACGTGCCCAAAAAGTCACCAAATTTTGCACGCAAGACAGGCCTGGCGAAAAATTTGATATTTAATGGTTTGCATTAATGGGCGTGGCAAAATGGCTCAACAGCGCCCCCCGGAAAAGTTTGTGCCTCAAGCCCCACGATACGGTTTGACGTACATGCACGAAAATCGGTACACACCTGTATCATGTCACAACTTAAAGAAAAGTCTCTTGGTGCCATGGCCCAAACCCAACAGGATGTCGGCATTTTTGAATTAATCGTGTCATTTTGGCGAAATTTATGCCATTCCTTTGGCAGTTAATACGGCCCGAACCGTAACGTGCACCCAAGTGTGTTATACATCAAAATGTGCGTCTCCATCTTCCGACACCACGCATTACTTTTCTCTTTCAAAAGTGTTACCGTGGCGACGCTAGACGCCAAAAAGCGCGCCCAGCCTTCATCTGATTGGTTCAGACCGAAAAAAAGTTGCGCCTCAAGCCCCACAATACGGTTTGACGTACATGAACGAAAATCGGTACAAACCTGTATCATGTCGCAACTTAAAGAAAAGTCTCTTGGCGCCATGGCCGAAACCGAACAGGAAGTCGGCCATTTTGAACATTCTGAATTAATCGCGTAATTTTGGAGCAATATATGCCATTCCTTCGAGAATTAATTCAGCCCGAACCGTATCGTGAACCCAGATGTGTTATACATCAAAATATGTGTCTCCATCCTGCGACTACACGCATTAGTTTTCTCTTTCGAAAGTGTTACCGTGGCGACGCTAGACGCCAACAAGCGCACCCCCCCTTCATCTGATTGGTCCATATTTGATAGTTCCCCAAAAGGCACCAAATTTGGCATGCAAGCCAGGCCTGGCGATAAATTTGATATTTCATGGTTTGCATTAATGGGCGTGGCAAAATGGCTCAACAGCGCCCCCTAGAAAACTTTGTGCCTCAAGCCCCACAATACGGTTTGACGTACATGCACGAAAATCGCTACACACCTGTATCATGGCACAACTTAAAGAAAAGTCTCTTGGAGCCATGGCCGAAACCGAACAGGATGTCGGCCATTTCGAATAAATTGTGTCATTTTGGCGAAATTTATGACATTCCTTCGGCAGTTAATTCAGCCCGAACCGTAACGTGCACCCAGGTGTGTTATACATCAAAATGTGCGTCTACATCCTGCGACACCACGCATTACTTTTCTCTTTCAAAAGTGTTACCGTGGCGACGCTAGACGCCAAAAGGCGCGCCCCCCCTTCATGTGATTGGTCCATATTTGATAGTTCTCCAAAAGTCACCAAATTTTGCATGCAAGCCAGACTTGGCGATAAATTTGATATTTCATGGTTTGCATTAATGGGCGTGGCCTAACGGCTCAACAGCGCCCCCTAGAAGACTTTTATCTGCCATAACTTTTGAATGGTTTGACATAGGAAGTTGTGGGTGGTGACATGGTGTAATGAGTCCTTAAGCTTCGTTGGCCTTAATTAGCCCCGCCCCTTCTTCTGATTGGTTGTCCCTTTTTTCTGCTATAACTTTTTAATGGTTTGACTCCCGCTTCCTGATTCAAACGTCTGCCGGCCCCGCCCCCCGACCAATCAGTGGCGAGTAGGGTGATGACGGCCCCGCCCCCCGACCGATCAGCTGTTGTAATGTGGTGACGTCAGAAATAGTCCCGTGCTCAGCCCGGTTAGAACCTCGGTAGAATGGTTACAGAAAGAGTAATAAATAAAATAGTAGTGTTTTACTAATATTTATACCTTACAAATTTTCAAAAAATTAGGAAAAAAAGTTCCAGACATATTATTGCTATGTTGGTCTCTCCTAAGCCAGTAAGTCAAAGCGAAAGGAATGGCTGAGACATAGCTCACCCAGAGCATTTCTGTCTTTGGTGCCAGAGGTCGGGAGTTCGAGCCTGGCTAAATGCCGAAATTTTTGTCAGCAATTTTTTTTTTTTTTTTTTACATCAACATGTGCATGTCTGTCCTGCGACGACGCACATTACTTTTCTCTTTCAAAAGTGTTACCGTGGCGACGCTAGACGCGAAAAAGCGCGCCTCCCCTTCATCTGATCGGTCCATATTTGATAGTTCTCCAAAAGTCACCAAATTTTGCATGCAAGCCAGGCCTGGTGATAAATTTGATATTTCATGGTTTGCATTAATGGGCGTTGCCTAACGGCTCAACAGCGCCCCCTAGAATACTTTTCTCTGCCATAACTTTTGAAAGGTTTGACATAAAGAGTCGTGGGTGGTGTCATGGGACTCGGTATTGAGTCCTTGACCATAATTGGTGAAAATTAGCCCCGCCCCTTCTTCTGATTGGTCGTCCCGATTTTCTGCTATAACTTTTGAATGGTTTGACATAGAGAGTCGTGGGTGGTGTCATCAGATTCTGTATGGAGTCCTTGACCTTCATTGGCATGAATTAGCCCCGCCCCTTCTTCTGATTGGTTGTCCCTTTTTTCTGCTATATCTTTTGAATGGTTTGACATAGGAGGTCGTGGGTGGTGTCATTTCTGATATGCTTATGGGGGCGGTGGCCGTGAGTGCGAGGGCCCGTTCATCGCTGCTTGCAGCTTTAATTTTTCTTGTATTTTGTGTTCAGGTCTCTTAAAGGAGACTTTAGTCTCACAGAGACTTCAGCATTGATCAGAGATTGATTAAGAAGACTGAATTGTGCTGTTCTGCTCTGATATCCAGACGTCAGTTCTCGTATGAAGCTATAAACGTCTTCATGCTGCTCTCCTCTACAGCAACAACACAAACACCTGTAACCTTCTGTCTCAGACAAACTTTCATTCATAATCGATGAAGCTGAAATTGTGAAATTCAGCACTTAGAGCTTTTCCATCTAGACTCTCGGGCTGGTACGACCAGCAGTTCATGGAGGATAATGGGATTCCATGCCTTCATATCTGTGTTAAGACCTCTCGGATGAGAGGTGAAAAGTGCTTTCCTCTTAAAGCAGCACAATGTAACTTTCAGCTTTTGTTGAGTTTGGCGGCTCCTTTGGACAAAAGCGGTAGTGCTTTACCAGAAAGAACACTACATTTCCCATGAGCACCAGCGCGTACTGCCGGAAAACTCCTGTCCCCGTCGTGTGCATTTGTTTTGATATTGAATGAAAAAAGATGAAGATATTGACTTTTAAAACTACTTTTCTGTTTTCAGCGGTCGTTTGCAGGATGGATAGCGAAGAGGTAATGTATCTATTTTTGGCTAAACAATATAATATGACGAAGTTGAAAATCACTCATTTCAACTTGGTTTTATTAGTGAAGTCACCCCCCTGTCCTGTTCCAGCGAGATAAATCGCCCAAAATTACAAACGCTCTGGTTTTGTTCTACTGCACCTTTTTCCTGTTACGTTTTTTAGAGGGACTTCGTCATAAATAAGTAGTCCAACATACTTACTGACAAAATAAAAAGATACTTTATAACCTGTGAATAACTGAATGTTTTGCAGATCAGCCCTGCACAATTTTACAGTTCTCAGGAAAAATAGTAAAAATGTTCTATACATTTTATTTGCATTGCATTCTTTCCTCTAGTGCTGTAATTCGATTCAATTGTATTATAATTTTATGAAGCTACCTCATTGCCAATTACACAATTTTATGATCACTATTATTATTCTGTGTCTGTTGTTGATATTGTCAGTAATTTTAGAATTACCAAAACCCAAGACGAATGTGAAAACATTCTAATTTTGATTCTTATTGAACATAGAACTCTACATTTACATTTGTATCATAACAATTCTGTCTCTTGTTTTATCCCCATAAATCCCCATCGGTCGGACATCCCTCCTCATCTTTCAGCTCACGCCAGCGAGTGAACGCCGGGCCAATGTTTATTCTTGTCCGGGCATTTAGCTTGTTTCTCTCCCGCTTTCTTTTTTTCGCCTTCTCCGTTAAAACTTTTATTTTCTTCGGATTTTTCGCTGCTTCGGCCATGATAAAAACTCTGCGTTTAGCTCACCACCAGCTCTGCGCTCAACGTTCCGCCCAGCTTTCGTCTCGACAGAGACGTTCTATAAACCGAGACAGCCCACTAAGCTTCGAGTTGCTGTATCTGTGTCACGTGACCGCCACGCCCCTTTAGGAGACCGGAAGTAGGTCCTGAGTCTATTGAGTCCTATGGGAAAAGTGAACGTGAGCACAGATTATTACCAATTCCTTCGCCCCATAGTAACCTAAAATGTAAATATGGGACCCATTTTTCAAAAGCCACAAACCTTCTGAACATTCTGACACCAAAATGGCAATTTTCAGACCGACAGATTAGGAGAAAATGAACTTTGTTTGAGACCTGTCTCTGTCTGAGCAACACACTCTCGCGAGATTTGGCTCTCATCGTTTTCCCATCGGATAAAATTAAGTTTAAAACTAAAATAAAACTAGCTTCTTTGCTTAATAATACTGTTATTTTTATTATTTAAGTATTTTTGGAAGAAAGTTGTACTGTATCTAGTGTTGTATGTTCCAAAACGATGTGGGGAGAGGGGCGGCCACGCCCACTTAGGAGACCGGAAGTGTATACAATTTCAAACCATTGCCAGTAACGGCAATGCGCTATCTTGTGTATAGAAGATCTTTGGTCTCGACTACGAATCGGGAAGGAGGGGAAAGTGACGTACAGTATGCCGTAAAGCAGTCAAAGCCGTAAAATGTGTAGTTTTTTAGTGTGGAAGGGTTTCTACCATGCACCTCAAAGTTACATAGTGCCAGTGAAGGCAATACAGACCCCTCAGACCATGCAACACAGTCTCACTCCGGAGGCGTCGGATTCTGACGAACGGTCAAGAGCCATTGGCGCCATCTACTGACGCAAAAGGTACCCTTCTGCGTCTCTTTCAGACGCAAGTAGGCTCCAACTGACGCTCGGAGCAGCTGATCACCGCGTCCTCATTCCTCTTTTAAAATGCAAATACTTCAATTTAAATAAATTGATCCCACAATCTCTGTTCAGTGAGTATCATGCATGGTTTATCAGTTATTAAGAAGGTCGGTGTCAATCGAGGTCGGTGTCAATCGAGGTCGGTGTCAATCGATACTTGGCCCTCCCCCCTCCCTGTTTTTATGGCATTAATCACACGCACTCAACACCAGGGGCGGGAGGGGGTCCCACATCACCCGCGTTCCCTCACTGGCCTGGGACAGGTGGGTCGGGTTACCCGGGCCTTGCGGGGCCCGCCGTGCAGCCTGGGGTGCCTTCTGGCGGTGCTGGACCCCCCCGGGGAGGGGGAAACGGTGCGTGATTGTATGTCTGTGTCGGTGAGAATGCGGTATGGAAGGGTCCTGCCATGGAGGATTTGAGCCTCCATTGGCAGGACATCAAAACTTAATAATTTATGAATATTATATTATACAAAGATGGTTATTATTATTATTATTATTATTATTATTATTATTATTATTATTAGTATTATTAGTATTATTATTATTATTATGTATAGTATATTATATTATTATTAGTATAGGTATCTGATAGGTGAATGGATGAATGAATGGGATGCCTGGGTCTGGGGCCCTCCGTTGTCGGACCTGCGCGGGTGTCGCCTTGTTGGGGGGTTCCCTCTCTCCGGGCCCGTCTCCGGTCCCCCCCGCTGCCTCTGCGGCGGGGCGCCCCTCTGGTCTTGGAGGGCCACTTTCGTGGGGGACGGGTGCGCCTGCCCGCGTCGGCGGCCGGGGCGGCTCTGTCTCTCCGGGCAGGCTGGCCCCCTGCCGGGTGGGGGTCGTTGGCCTGAAGGGTGAGGGCCTCCTGGCCGCGTGTCCGGCCCGGACCGGGTGGCCGGGGATTGCCTGGGTCGCGGTCCGCCGCCGCGGGATCCCTGGCTGCTTCTTCCCGCGCCGTGGGGGCCCCGCCCGCGGGCCCCCTCGGCCGCCGCCGGGGGGGGGGGGGGGCCTCGCAGGCGCATGCCTCCTCCTACTTCTCCCCTCTGTGGGGTTGCCGGTGGCCTGGGTTCCGGGCTCTTCCGTGTCGGCCTCTGGTCTCGCGGGTGGCGGGGTTGCTCCCCCCCCTCCCCCACTATAGATACACTTCAGGTGGAGCTTTGTTTGGTTTATTACACACACACACACACACACACACACACACACACACACACACACACACACACACACACACACACACACACACACACACACATATAGTCACTTAGTCACATGCATTTACACACACACACACACACACACACACACACACGCATGATCATATACATACACACACACACACACACATAGATATACACACTGGCTTGTTCACCTGCATGCTGGCTCTCTAGTTTTTGGGTTTAGGTAGCGGTAGCGATAGCTTAGCTCAGACTGCGATCAGATCTCAAGATTTAGGTCGATTGCTGTTATTGTTTTGGTTGGCTCCGTGCCCGTTTCGTGCTTTGTTTGTGGTTTTTTGTTGCAGATTTCCAGTGCTTGACGTGTGTCTCCGTGTGTTCCTGCTTCCTGGATTGGCAGTGGAGGTCGTCACCCCCCCCCCCCCCCAAAAAAAAAAAAAAAAAAAAAACTGGCTTTGTATGTGTATATTTATGTATGTGTACGCATATGTGTGCGTATATATATGTATATATATTAAATATAGTAATAATGCACACATATACACTTTTGGTTTCTACCGTCATGGTATCAATCAACAATATGTGTGCAGACAAGGTTAAAAAAAAAAAAAAAAAAAAAAAAAAAGAAGCATTTTTCCACTTTGACCAGAGTGAAATGCGGATGGAATTGGGCACCAACAAACGACAGCAGCCTTTTTGAAAAATATATTTTTAGTTTAATGCATTGCATGCATGCGTTTATAATTCCCATATATTCTGTGGCTGTAGCCTACTAGTTGTCTGACATTTTTGGGAGATGTATATATATTTTAAAAACTTAAATAGGGGACTAGTAGCCGTCGTCTCGCTTTATATCCTCCCCCCACCTTTCCGCTACCCCCGATGCGTCAAACAAGGACGCTTACGCTGCGGCACTACTGGATGCCCAGGGCAAGTAATCACCAAATCACCATGACAACCAAACACTACACTCCCGACTCCTCTCACATAAAAACGTACCCTGCCTACTTGTTCCAAAGTACAAAAACGTAGAGGGATTACAATAATAGCTCTTAATTGTATAAATACATTTTTCTGACTATTCCTTTTGCGACCAAGTCACAGACTTTCAAGATTCGGGAACCCCCTCTGGGAATTCCCTCTACGTCATATAGTGACGAGGGGGGATCCTGGACACGTGACAGATGCGCCGTTCGTGGGCCTTTGACTGGTATCAGCCCATGGAATGAGGCATTATTTAGTCCCATAAGTAGGCTAGTGGGGGGCTATTAACCTGCTAGTAGTTACCGGCTATTTGTTTCAGTTATGGATAACTGAAACAAATGGTTTGAGTAGCCCAGTAATGATTTGTACGCTTGGTAAGTCTCAGCCAATCACGGGGCTGGTTGTTAGTATGTAGGGACCCGGATCATGCCAGCCAATCAGAATCCTGGAAAAACATCAACAAATGACACGTGTAAGGCTGTTAAGGCTGATTTATGGTTCCACGTTACACCAACGCAGAGCCTACGGCGTAGGGTACACGGAGACGCACACCGTACGGCGCGCATCGCCGCGTACCCTACGCCGTAGGCTCTGCGTCGATTTAACGCGGGACCATAATTCAGGCTTTACTTCCAAGACCGAACGAGTCTTTCGTTGGAGTGACAGAGAAGTGGAGTTACTTTTAAGTGTGACTTTAGAATATAAAACAGGTAAAATACAAGAAAATATTGACGGTGGCCAAACTAATTGTAAACACAGGTCGCACACATGACGCTGGTGAAAAAAAGAGTTGTTTTTATCAGTGATGGATAATTGTAGGCAATACACTACCCATAATCCTCAGCTACCGTTGCTATAGAGACGACGCCAGTCCGCTTTGCTTGACAAAATCGTTTTAACTATTTATTTTTATTATTATTATTATTATTATTATTATTATTATTATTATTATTATTATTATTATTATATATAACTATTTTAACATTTCTAAACACAAAAACACGAAAGCGTCCTTGATAATTCAATAATACAATAGGTTCATGTTAAGGACATCCGTTTTAATTAGTTCTCCTTCGATTATGACATGTTATTAATGCTCAGTAGGCAAAGGAGGTTTGTTATGTATTGTTATGAGGCCTATTTCATCCATCCATCCATCCATTATCTTTCCCGCTTTATCCCTTGCGGGGTCACGGGGGTCTGCTGGAGCCTATCCCAGCTCATTTTAGGTGAGAGGCAGGAGTTACACCCTGGACAGGTCACCAGTCCATCACAGGGCCACATATAGACACACAAACCATGCTCACAATCACGCTCACACCTACGGGCAATTTAGAATCATCAATTAACCTAATATGCATGTTTTTGGACTGTGGGAGGAAGCCGGAGTACCCGGAGAGAACCCACGCAAGCATGGGGAGAACATGCAAACTCCACACAGAAAGGCCCCTGCCGGGCCTGGGAGTCGAACCGGGGACCTTCTTGCTGTGAGGCAACAGTGCTAACCACTAAGCCACCGTGCTGCCATTCGGAGGCCTATTTCAATTAAATTCAATTCAATTTTATTTGTATAGCGTCTAATACAACAGATGTTGTCTCTAGACGCTTTCCAGAGATCCAGAACATGAACATAAACACAGAGTTGAGACTTGCCAAGTCTCAACTCTGTGAACCCTCTGCAATGCCAACTAGCTCTGTGGAAGTCATACAGCCACGAGACCAAAAGATCCTAGCAAAGGGCCTTCTGCATTGCAACATAGTCAAAAATCAGCCTCCCAGCTTAAAGCGTTAGTGAATTATTCAAAAAACATTTCAAAGGGCCGAAAAAGGCACCACACACGGTGACCTTTGACACTTCCGAAGGTCACACAGATCTGAAAATCCACACAGTGGATGAAAGTCACCTCCTGATACAGAGTCTAGAATTTCAGCCTCGTAGCTCAAAGCATTAGTGAACTGTTCAAAAATAGACAGGAAATGCTGCTGACGCCCCCCCCCCCCCCTCTGATCATCCTGTTGCTGCTTCCGCCTGCCTGCTGTGCTGCTGACGTCCCCAACTCCCCCAGTCTGGCCTTCGGCAGGAGTTTTTCTTGCCACTGTTTGGCTTAAGGCTTTTCTCCCACTATAGGAGTTTTTACCTGCCATTGTTTATATAATAATTGCTCGGGGGTTTATGTTTATGTTTATGTTTATGTTTATGTTTATGTTCATGTTCTGGATCTCTGGAAAGCGTCTAGAGACAACATCTGTTGTATAAAGGCTGAATTATGGTTCTGCGTCAAAACGACGCCGTGTCTACGGCGTGTGGTTTTTGTACACGCAGAGGACACGCCGTCACATGCGCCGTCAGTGACGTGCACCTCCTGAAAATTGTAACTACGCGTCGAGGAGACGCCGACCACACGCAGACCGAGAGGGCTGTGATTGGTTCGTTTGAAAGCGAAGCATTTCCGGTTTCCGGTTTGAATCAGTAGTGAACTTCCAGGGCTCTTTTCTTCGTTTATATGTGATTTTTTTTGTTTTTGTTTTTTGCACAATAGTTGTCCTTATTTCTTTGATTTACTGTGACCGGAAAAAGTCGGATAAACCATTCAGAAAAAGATCGCTAACTAGTGGCCGCGGGGGGTACTGCACCGCGACCAAATGGAGAGACGGAGAAGTCCGAAGGATTCGTGACGACGTCACGGGTGCGCCGTGTGCTGTGCGTGTGTGTGACGCAGAAGTATACCCGCACCTTTAGACGCTATACAAATAAAATTGAATTGAATTTAATTGAAATAGGCCTCATAACAATACATAACAAACCTCCTTTGCCTACTGAGCATTAATAACATGTCATAATCGAAGGAGAACTAATTAAAACGGATGTCCTTAACATGAACCTATTGTATTATTGAATTATCAAGGACGCTTTCGTGTTTTTGTGTTTAGAAATGTTAAAATAGTTATATATAATAATAATAATAATAATAATAATAATAATAATAATAATAATAATAATAATAATAATAAAAATAAATAGTTAAAACGATTTTGTCAAGCAAAGCGGACTGGCGTCGTCTCTATAGCAACGGTAGCTGAGGATTATGGGTAGTGTATTGCCTACAATTATCCATCACTGATAAAAACAACTCTTTTTTTCACCAGCGTCATGTGTGCGACCTGTGTTTACAATTAGTTTGGCCACCGTCAATATTTTCTTGTATTTTACCTGTTTTATATTCTAAAGTCACACTTAAAAGTAACTCCACTTCTCTGTCACTCCAACGAAAGACTCGTTCGGTCTTGGAAGTAAAGCCTGAATTATGGTCCCGCGTTAAATCGACGCAGAGCCTACGGCGTAGGGTACGCGGCGATGCGCGCCGTACGGTGTGCGTCTCCGCGTACCCTACGCCGTAGGCTCTGCGTTGGTGTAACGTGGAACCATAAATCAGCCTTAACAGCCTTACACGTGTCATTTGTTGATGTTTTTCCAGGATTCTGATTGGCTGGCATGATCCGGGTCCCTACATACTAACAACCAGCCCCGTGATTGGCTGAGACTTACCAAGCGTACAAATCATTACTGGGCTACTCAAACCATTTGTTTCAGTTATCCATAACTGAAACAAATAGCCGGTAACTACTAGCAGGTTAATAGCTCCCCACTAGCCTACTTATGGGACTAAATAATGCCTCATTCCATGGGCTGATACCAGTCAACGGCCCACGAACGGCGCATCTGTCACGTGTCCAGGATCCCCCCTCGTCACTATATGACGTAGAGGGAATTCCCAGAGGGGGTTCCCGGATCTTGAAAGTCCGTGACTTGGTCGCAAAAGGAATAGTCAGAAAAATGTATTTATACAATTCAAGAGCTATTATTGTAATCCCTCTACGTTTTTGTACTTTGGAACAAGTAGGCAGGGTACGTTTTTATGTGAGAGGAGTCGGGAGTGTAGTGTTTGGTTGTCATGGTGATTTGGTGATTACTTGCCCTGGGCATCCAGTAGTGCCGCAGCGTAAGCGTCCTTGTTTGACGCATCGGGGGTAGCGGAAAGGTGGGGGGAGGATATAAAGCGAGACGACGGCTACTAGTCCCCTATTTAAGTTTTTAAAATATATATACATCTCCCAAAAATGTCAGACAACTAGTAGGCTACAGCCACAGAATATATGGGAATTATAAACGCATGCATGCAATGCATTAAACTAAAAATATATTTTTCAAAAAGGCTGCTGTCGTTTGTTGGTGCCCAATTCCATCCGCATTTCACTCTGGTCAAAGTGGAAAAATGCTTCTTAATAACTAATAAACCATGCATGATACTCACTGAACAGAGATTGTGGGATCATTTTTTTTAAATTGAAGTATTTGCATTTTAAAAGAGGAATGAGGACGCGGTGATCAGCTGCTCCGAGCGTCAGATATAGCCGCAGACGGGATTACATTGGAGTCAATTGGAGCCTACTTGCGTCTGAAAGAGACGCAGAAGGGTACCTTTTGCGTCAGTAGATGGCGCCAATGGCTCTTGACCGTTCGTCGACGCCTCCGGAGTGAGACTGTGTTGGACCATGACAGAGGTTCATTAAACCTGTTGGAAGTTCATGTACCATCACAATGACTGGAAATATTATGTTAAGGTGGAAAGGTTACATAGTACTGCTTTAAAGTCTGTGGAAAGTAACCCCCCCCCCCCCCCCCCCCCAAAAAAAAATAAACTACTAATTTACACTAACTGATGGTGTTATTGATCTCATCTGGACTCACCGAGCCTTTCTGCAGTTCCTCACAGCTGGAATCAGTCTCAGTCGACCCCCTAATGTTGTCTTGTACTTGTGCAGGTCCAACTCATCCAGAACCTCCTCCGACATCTGCAGCATGTAGGCCAGAGCTGAACACTGGATCTTAGAGAGCTCCTCCTCTGATCTGTTCTCTGACTTCAGAAACTCTTGGATCTCCTGATGAACTGAGAGGTCGTTCATCTCCATCAGACACTGGAAGGTGTTGATGCTTCTGTCAGGAGAGGTTCTGCCAAGAGAGATTTTCTCAGGAGGGATTCTGCCAGTGTTCATCTCCTTCAGGTTGTTGATGATTCTCTGGATGGTTTCTGGATGATTCCCCGTCTGGTTCAGCAGACCTCCTAAAAGTCTCTGGTTGGACTCCACAGAAAGACCATGAAGGAAGCGGACAAACAGGTCCAGGTGACCATTTTCACTCTCCAGGGATTTCTGCATGACTCTATCCAGGAACTCATCCAGAGTTGAGTATATGTAGTTTCCTTCCAGGAAGTTCTTCAGCACATCTGTGTTTCTGGTGGAGCAACAGTGGAGCACGTAGACTGCAGCCAGGAACTCCTGGATGCTCAGATGAACAAAGCAGTAGACGGGTTTCTGGAAGACCTCACACTCTCTCCTGAAGATCTGGGTACAAACTCCTGAGTACATCGAGGCCTCTGAGACATCAAGACCACACTGCTCCAGGTCTTCTTGGTAGAACATGATGTTTCCTTTCTCCAGATGTTCAAACGCCAGCCTCCCCAGCTTCAGAAGAAGGTCCCTGTCAGCCTCCGTCAGCTCCTGTGGACTCGTCTCATGTCCCTTGTGGTACTTGTTCTTCTTCCTCTTCGTCTGGACCACCAGGAAGTGGGAGAACATGTCAGTCAGGGTCTTGGGCAGCTTTCCTCTCTGCTCTGTGGTCAACATGTGGTCCAGAACTGTAGCAGTGATCCAGCAGAAGACCGGGAGTTTACACATGATGTGGAGGGTTCTGGATGTCTTCATGTGGGAGACGATGCTGCTGGACCGCTCTTCATCACTGAACCTCCTCCTGAAGTATTCCTCCTTCTGGCCGTCGGTGAAGCCTCGTACTTCTGTTACCCTGTCGACGTATTTCTGAGGGATCTGATTGGCTGCTGCAGGTCTGGAAGTTATCCAGATGAGAGCTGAGGGAAGCAGGTTCCCCTGGATGAGGTTAGTCAGCAGCACGTTGACCGATGAACTCTGTGTGACGTCAGACATGACCGGACCGTTGTTGAAGTCCAGTGAACGTCTGCTTTCATCCAGGCCGTCAAGGATGAACAACAGTTTCCAGGCAGCCAGCTGTTCTGCTGTGAGCTTCTGTAATGATGGATGGAAAACCTGGATCAGCCTGAGAAGACTGAACTGCTCATCTCTGATCAGGTTCAGCTCCCTGAACGAGAGCAGAATAAGCACGGTGACATCTTGGTTCTCCGAGCCCTCGGCCCAGTCCAGAGAGAACTTCTGAACCGAGAAGGTTTTCCCAACGCCAGCGACGCCGTTTGTCAGAACCACTCTGATGGCTCCACGTTGGTCAGGTAAGGCCTTAAAGATGTCCTGGCACCTGATTGGAGTGTCATGGAGGCTCTTCATCCCGGAAGCTGTCTCCAGCTGCCTCACCTCATGTTGGGTATCAACCTCTTCACTCAGTCCCTCTGTGATGAAGAGCTCTGTGAAGATCCTGTTGAGGAGGGTTCTACTTCCTGTTTCATGAATTCCTTCAGTCACATGTTCATATCTCCTCCTCAGACTGATCTTATGTTCATCTACCTCCTGCAGAACGGCATCTGCTGAAAAAAAGAATGAAGAGGAGGTCAGAGAGATACAAATTCCAACTGCAGTCAGTGAAGGGGGGCCTCCAGGAGCTAAACCAACCTGGAACTGGTTTGACAGCTCAGTTCATCGATGCCGGTGAAGGGTCAAGACCACCTAAGCTTTATTGGCCTTCAGACTGCAGGTACAGTTCAAGAATGTGGAAAACGTAAACACTGGTTCCGCCAACCAGGAATAGTGAGTTCCGCCTCCCGGTACACGATGTCCCAGAAGGCGGAACTCTCTCCCGCTGGGTCCATACTGGTGGTTCCGTTCTGTCAGGGCTGGTGTGATGAGGACCCAGATGCAGGAGAGCGAAAGGCAGGAGTTCAACAAAAAAGGGGTTTATTTACAAAAACCAAAAACCAAAAGCGCTGCTTGGCAGGATTGAAAAACAGGGATCAAAAAACTTAAGCAAAAACTTGGCAGGACACATGGAGGGAAGCACAGTACGGAACCACAAGGAGCAAGGGCAAGACAAGACCAGATATACACAAGGGGGTAACGAGACACAGGTGTGAACAATCAGGGCAGATGGAAGACAGGCGGAGCAAAACAGAAACACAAACTGGGGGAAATGTCAACCACTTTACTGCCTAAAGAGCGAAACAACCAGAGTCAAATTCCTTGTTGGACAATGTTCGAACCTGGCCAATAAAGATGATTCTGATTCTGATTCTGATTATAAGTTCAGGTCCGTAACCAGACCTGCAGGTCCTTTACTAACCAAAAGGGTCCGGATCGAGACCTGCAGGGCCTCCACTGACCACAAGAGTCCAGATCCAGACCTGCAGGTCCTCTACAGACCACTAGGGTCCGGATCCAGACCTGCAGGTCCTCTACAGACCACTAGGGTCCAGATCCAGACCTGCAGGTCTTCATCCTGTTATCCTGTAGAGGATAATGGAACCTGCAGTTCCATTATTATTTCATAAAACAAGGAAACAGCTGATGATCGTAACAGCAGCAGCAGGACGTTGCAGGTAGGACTTATATTAGCAAGATGAGTAACTGGAGAGACCCAGACATCCACAAGCTACCCAGCCTCAGAGCCGAGGACGCCATAAACCGGCGTACGTCCGGAATCACAAAGGATGATGGTCCATGTTTGATCAACTGGACACAAAAAAACAGGCGTACGCCGATGCATCAGAGGTTTTTAAAACCTCTGATGCATCGCCACGACGACTATTCAGACAGATGGACAGTCTCACCTTGTGGAGGGCTTGCTCTGGATCTTATTCCATATCCCAGATATTCCGATGAAGCCGACTGGTATGAGCTCCGTCTGCAGAACCAGCGTCCACACAGGATTTATTGGATTTTTGCACGTTTACGAACAAAATCAAACACAAACAAGTTCTCAAGGCTTTTGTTTTGTTGTTTTTTTCTTCCAGAGGACATGGTTTTCTTACTTCATCGGAGCAGGTTCATTGTTGAAATCAGGTAGATCTTTGGGGACCTCACTCTTCGTAGACCGACACCTGGAGGCTGCAGGATTTGCTCCGCTTCTGAAAAACCCAAAGATCCTGATCTTCACATCTCATCAGTCAATGATCACACAACTGACTCCTTCTGCACAAAAAATATTGTGGGAACAAGGCAGGAACCATGAACTGGGAACTTAACCGATAACCCCATAGGAGAAACATCACACAAAAAACAGCCTGAAATAGACAAAATTTCTTCTGATTGGTCAAATATTCTCAATTTAGTTTTTTTTTTCCATCCTTCTCTCATAAACATCTCACATTTAATATCCACGATAACTGAACTGAACTATGGGTCAGAAAATCCATATTTCTACTTTGTCGTCTATATTTTCAAACTGAATAAGTCTTTACAATCTGTCAAACTGCCTTCAAAAACACAGCAGGAGGAGACTTCATGGCCTCAGCTTCTAACACTGGCTTATTCTATCTATTCTAGTATTTATAAAGTCCTGCAGAACCAGAGGTGATGAATCTCCTCCTTTTGTTTGACCGTAGTTTGTGCAACTTTTTGAAGTTAGATTTGACGCAACAATAACGTGGGAGCTGACAGATGTAGATTCTTGTAAAGGCGGGCAGGCGTTTTTACAGACTTTTTTATACACTTAAAAAGCTAAAATTTACAGTTTGTTTGTAGAGACCTAATCCACAAGGTGTACTGATAATAAAGGACTATTCTATTATATTAGAGTCTGTGTCCTTCCACTTAATGTAAAAGGAAATAGAGGACACCGTTGTTGAAAAACAGGAACAAGAAGGAGAAAGTGATGTTTGAAGAAACTAAAACATCAAATAAACCAGCACAATCTACAAGATGTACTGATGATAAAAGACTATTATATTCTATTTTAGTCTATTCTAGGTGTTCCACTTAAGGTAAAATGAAATCAGGATATAAAATGCTGACCATAATTCTTATATCTGGATACATTTCACACATTTTTAAGGTTTCCCAAAAACCAGAGAGAGGAGGAGGAAATGGAAACTTGCCCTATGAAGGGACGGGTTTTCTGCCTCTGACAGGAAACTGCAGTGAGCATTTCAACTTGGTGGGGGTTTCAACAAGTTGCATGTCTTGATGGATATTTTTAAAGGGAAATGAATGCACATAAATGTCACTTTTATGTTCAACAAGGTACAGACATTGAAGAGAATAATGACAACAATTATAAATTAATAATATAAATATTAATCATGTAAAAAATAATTAGAATTATTACATGTTTAACATATAATAATTCAGTTTTAATATATTAGTAATATTCTTATATACACATATTCCTACACACACACACAGAAAATATAAATTCATGATGAGTCATAGAATCAGTTAACAGCAGTTGTCTTACCTTGTGTCTGAGGGTCCAGGTTCTTTACTGAAGTTTGGAGGAAAATCTTTAGACCGGTCACTCTTCATAGACAGACAGCTGGATCCTGGAGACTCTGGTCTCTGAATGCAGTACTGACCTCTGCAAACACAAATACACATCAGTCAATCATAATATTGATGTTGACCACTGCAGAATATCTACACCAGGGGTCTCCAACCCTGGTCCCCGAGAGCTACTGTCCTTCATGTTTTAGAGGTTTCCCTGCTTCAGCACAGCCTCATACAAATGACTGATACAAATGACTCTCTTCAATCTCATGTCTTTTGTTCAGCCTTCAAGCAAGTTCGGGTCACCCCACTGCTGAATAAACCAACGCTCAACCCTGCCCAGGTTGAAGACTACCATCCGGTCTCACTGCTCCCATTCAGGTTTACACTTCTAGAAAGAGCCGTCTTCAGTCAGGTCTGATGGTTCCTTCAAGACAAATGCCTGTATGATCCAAATCAGTCAGGCTGTAAGCAGTGCCCATTCAGCTGAAACTGATCTTCTTTCAGTAACTGAATCACTACGGGCTGTCAGATCTGCTGGTCTATCATCAGTCTTCATACTGCTTGACTTGTCCGGTGCCTTTGACACCGTCAATCACCACATCTTCACTTCCACACGCTCAAAGCTTGGCATTTCAGGATCTGTCCTCCTGTGGTTCATGTCTTACCTTGCAGGAAGATCCTTCAGAGTATCATGGCAAGGACGAGTGTCCAGACCGCATGAGCTGGCAGCAGGGGTGCCACTGGGATCTGTTCTTGACCCTCTTCTCTTTTCACTGTACATCATCGCACTAGATTAATTCATCAGCTGTAATGGCTTCTACTACCACTGCTTTGCCGATGATGCCCCATTTTTCTTCCCTCCCCACTTGATGACACTGCTGTGTCAAGTCAAATATCAACATGTCTTTCTGATATCTCTGCATGGATGAAGGACTGCCAACTTCAGCTAAATTTATCCAAGACTGAGCTTATTTTCTGCCCAACCAGTCATTCCTTACCTCCTCAGATAAGTGTGCAGTTGGATAAAATCACACTTGTAACCACGTCTTGTGCTAGGAATCTTGGTGTCATGTTAGACAGCCAGCTGATCTTTAAGGACCATGATGCCCCGGTTTCCTGGTCAGTCCCTGATTTCTCTTTACAACATCAGGAAAATCAGACCCTACCCGATAGAACGTATGGCACTATGCTCAACCAGTGAAAGACGCCTGGTGCTTCCACCACAATGTGGTGTGAAATCAGTAGCCAGACTCTTTTCCATTGTTCCGCAATGGTGGAATGACCTACCAAACTCTGTCCAATCTGCAGGGTCTTTATGTACTTTTAGGAACAAACTAAAGACTTAGCTCTTAAATGAGCATTTCTGCATCTAGTAAACGTCTCTGCTCATCAGGAAGAGTTAGGAGATTTGTCCAGCTCTTAAAATGACTCGGCACTGAGAATGCTGCATGCATTTATGCCAACATGATATTTTGTTGGTGAATTTAAGACGTTTTGCTGTACAAAGGGAATGTTGTAGGGCGGTAGGGGAACCAAACAAAATACTCTAGCACTAGCATGGCAGCACCTGTGTCTAACTAGACTGACGGCAATCTGGCCAGCCATTATCCATGCTGGACCCTCCTATGTCTTAGTAGTAGTCTTAGTAGTAGTAGAAGTAGTAGTATTGGTATTAGTATCAGTAGTAGTAGTAGTAGTAGTAGTTCAGTAGTTTATAATGTCACCAACGAGTACTAATGTCCTAAAACTGCAGCAGACTCTCCTGGACCAATCTGGAGAGGTGGTTTCATCCTGAACCAAACTCTGGTCTCTGAACCAAACAGGACCACATGGTTGAGGAACACAGAGGACACCCTTGTTGAAAAACAGGAACAAGAAGGAGAAAGTGATGTTTGAAGAAACTAAAACATCAAATAAACCAGCACAATCTACAAGATGTACTGATGATAAAAGACTATTATATTCTATTTTAGTCTATTCTAGGTGTTCCACTTAAGGTAAAATGAAATCAGGATATAAAATGCTGACCATAATTCTTATACCTGGATACATTTCACACATTTTTAAGGTTCCCCAAAAACCAGAGAGAGGAGGAGGAAATGGGAACTTGCCCTATGAAGGGACGGGTTTTCTGCCTCTGACAGGAAACTGCAGTGAGCATTTCAACTTGGTGGGGGTTTCAACAAGTTGCATGTCTTGATGGATATTTTTAAAGGGAATTTAATGCACATAAATGTCACTTTTATGTTCAACAAGGTGCAGACATTGAAGAGAATAATGACAACAATTATAAATTAATAATATAAATATTAATCACGTAAAAAATAATTATAATTATTACATGTTTAACATATAATAATTCAGTTTTAATATATTAGTAATATTCTTATATACACATATTCCTACACACACAAACAGAAAATATAAATTCATGATGAGTCATAGAATCAGTTAACAGCAGTTGTCTTACCTCGTGTCTGAGGGTCCAGGTTCTTTACTGAAGTTTGGAGGAAAATCTTTAGACCGGTCACTCTTCATAGACAGACAGCTGGATCCTGGAGATTCTGGTCTCTGACTGCAGTACCGACCTCTGCAAACACAAATACACATCAGTCACTCATAATATCGATGTTGACCACTGCAGAATATCTACACCAGGGGTCTCCAACCCTGGTCTCCGAGAGCTACTGTCCTTCATGTTTTAGAGGTTTCCCTGCTTCAGCACAGCCTCATACAAATGACTGATAGAAATGACTCTCTTCAATCTCATGTCTTTTGTTCAGCCTTCAAGCAAGTTCGGGTCACCCCACTGCTGAATAAACCAACGCTCAACCCTGCCCAGGTTGAAGACTACCGTCCAGTCTCACTGCTCCCGTTCAGGTTTACACATCTAGAAAGAGCCATCTTCAATCAGGTCTGACAGTTCCTTCAAGACAAATGCCTGTATGATCCAAATCAGTCAGGCTGTAAGCAGTGCCCATTCAGCTGAAACTGATCTTCTTTCAGTAACTGAATCACTACGGGCTGTCAGATCTGCTGGTCTATCCTCAGTCTTCATACTGCTTGACTTGTCCGGTGCCTTTGACACCGTCAATCACCACATCTTCACTTCCACACGCTCAAAGCTTGGCATTTCAGGATCTGTCCTCCTGTGGTTCATGTCTTACCTTGCAGGAAGATCCTTCAGAGAATCATGGCAAGGACGAGTGTCCAGACCGCATGAGCTGGCAGCAGGGGTGCCACTGGGATCTGTTCTTGGCCCTCTTCTCTTTTCACTGTACACCATCGCACTAGATTAATTCATCAGCTGTAATGGCTTCTACTACCACTGCTTTGCCGATGATGCCCCATTTTTCTTCCCTCCCCACTTGATGACACTGCTGTGTCAAGTCAAATATCAACATGTCTTTCTGATATCTCTGCATGGATGAAACTGCCAACTTCAGCTAAATTTGTCCAAGACTGAGCTTATTTTCTGCCCAACCAGTCATTCCTTACCTCCTCAGATAAGTGTGCAGTTGGATAAAATCACACTTGTAACCACGTCTTGTGCTAGGAATCTTGGTGTCATGTTAACCAGCCAGCTGATCTTTAAGGATCAAGATGCCCCGGTTTCCTGGTCAGTCCCTGATTTCTCTTTACAACATCAGGAAAATCCGACCCTACCCGATAGAACGTATGGCACTATGCTCAACCAGTGAAAGACGCCTGGGGCTTCAACCACAATGTGGTGTGAAATCAGTAGCCAGACTCTTTTCCATTGTTCCGCAATGGTGGAATGACCTACCAAACTCTGTCCAATCTGCAGGGTCTTTATGTACTTTTAGGAACAAACTAAAGACTTAGCTCTTAAATGAGCATTTCTGCATCTAGTAAACGTCTCTGCTCATCAGGAAGAGTTAGGAGATTTGTCCAGCTCTTAAAATGACTCGGCACTGAGAAAGTTGCATGCATTTATGCCAACATGATATTTTGTTGGTGAATTTAAGACGTTTTGCTGTACAAAGGGAATGTTGTAGGGCGGTAGGGGAACCAAACAAAATACTCTAGCACTAGCATGGCAGCACCTGTGTCTAACTAGACTGACGGCAATCTGGCCAGCCATTATCCATGCTGGACCCTCCTATGTCTTAGTAGTAGTCGTAGTAGTAGTAGTAGTAGTAGTAGTAGTAGTAGTAGTAGTAGTAGTAGTATTGGTATTAGTATCAGTAGTAGCAGTAGTAGTAGTCGTAGTAGCAGTTGTAGTAGCAGTAGTAGTAGTAGTAGTAGTAGTTCAGTAGTTTCTAATGTCACCAATGAGTACTAATGTCCTAAAACTGCTGCAGACTCTCCTAGACCAATCTGGAGAGCTGGTTTCATCCTGAACCAAACTCTGGTCTCTGAACCAAACAGGACCACATGGTTGAGGAACACAGAGGACACCGTTGTTGAAAAACAGGAACAAGAAGGAGAAAGTGATGTTTGAAGAAACTAAAACATCAATTAAACCAGCACAATCCACAAGATGTACTGATGATAATTCTATTCTATTCTATTTTAGTCTATTCTAGGTGTTCCACTTAAAGTAAAATGAAATCAGGATTTAAAATGCTGACCATAATTCTTATATCTGGATACATTTCACACATTTTTAAGGTTTCCCAAAAACCAGAGAGAGGAGGAGGAAGTGGGAACTTGCCCTATGAAGGGACGGGTTTTCTGCCTCTGACAGGAAACTGCAGTGAGCATTTTAACTTGGTGGGGGTTTCAACAAGTATCATGTCTTGATGGTTATTTTTAAATGGAAATTAATGCACATAAATGTCACTTTTATGTTCAACAAGGTACAGACATTGAATAGAATAATGACAACAATTATAAATTAATAATATAAATATTAATCATGTAAAAATTATTAGAATTATTACATGTTTAACATATAATAATTCAATTGTAATATATTAGTAATATTCTTATATACATATATTCCTACACACACACACAGAAAATATAAATTCATGATGAGTCATAGAATCAGTTAACAGCAGTTGTCTTACCTCGTGTCTGAGGGTCCAGGTTCTTTACTGAAGTTTGGAGGAAAATCTTTAGACCGGTCACTCTTCATAGACAGACAGCTGGATCCTGGAGACTCTGGTCTCTGAATGCAGTACTGACCTCTGCAAACACAAATACACATCAGTCAATCATAATATTGATGTTGACCACTGCAGAATATCACCAGGGGTTCAATTCAATTCAATTCAATTCAATTTTATTTATATAGCGTCTAATACAACAGAGTTCTCTCTAGACGCTTTCCAGAGACCCAGAACATGACCCCCGAGCAGTTATTACATAAACAATGGCAGGTAAAAACTCCCCTAGTGGGAGAAAAACCTTAAGCCAGACAGTGGCAAGGAAAAACTCCCCTTTAGGAGGGAAGAAACCTTGAGCAGGACCAGGCTCATAAGGGGGGACCCTCCTGCCGAGGGCCAGACTGCTGGGTCAGGGACGTCAACAGCACAGCAGGCAGGCAGGTGGAAGCAGCAACGGGAGGGTCTCCAACCCTGGTCCCCAAGAGCTACTGTCCTGCATGTTTTAGATGTTTCCCTGCTTCAGCACAGCCTCATACAAATGACTGATACAAATGACTCTCTTCAATCTCATGTCTTTTGTTCAGCCTTCTAGCAAGTTCGGGTCACCCCATTGCTGAATAAACCAACGCTCAACCCTGCTCAGGTTGAAGACTACCGTCCGGTCTTACTGCTCCCATTCAGGTCTACACATCTAGAAAGAGCCATATTCAGTCAGGTCTGACAGTTCCTTCACAACAACTGCCTGTATGATCCACATCAGTCAGGCTGTAAGCAGTGCCCATTCAGCTGAAACTGCTCTTCTTTCAGTAACTGAGTCACTACGGGCTGTCAGATCTGCTGGTCTATCCTCAGTCTTCATACTGCTTGACTTGTCCGGTGCCTTTGACACCGTCAATCACCACATCTTCACTTCCACACTCTCAAAGCTTGGCATTTCAGGATGCGTCCTCTTGTGGTTCATTTCTTACCTCGCAGGAAGATCCTTCAGAGTATCATGGCAAGGACGAGTGTCAAGAACGCATGAGCTGGCAGCAGGGGTGCCACTGGGATCTGTTCTTGGAGATCTTCTCTTTTCACTGTACACCATCGCACTAGGTGAAATCATCAGCTGTAATGGCTTCTACTACCACTGCTTTGCCGATGATGCCCCGTTTTTCTTCCCTCCCCACTTGATGACACTGCTGTGTCAAGTCAAATATCAACATGTCTTTCTGATATCTCTGCATGGATGAAGGACTGCCAAGTTCAGCTAAATTTGTCCAAGACAGAGCTTATTTTCTGCCCAACCAGTCATTCCTTACCTCCTCAGATAAGTGTGCAGTTGGATAAAATCACACTTGTAACCACGTCTTGTGCTAGGAATCTTGGTGTCATGTTAACCAGCCAGCTGGCCTTTAAGGACCATGATGCCCCGGTTTCCTGGTCAGTCCCTGTTTATCTTTACAACATCAGGAAAATCAGACCCTACCCGATAGAACATATGGCACTATGCTCAACCAGTGAAAGACGCCTGGTGTTTCCACCACAATGTGGTGTGAAATCAGTAGCCAGACTCTTTTCCATTGTTCCGCAATGGTGGAATGACCTACCAAACTCTGTCCAATCTGCAGGGTCTTTATGTACTTTTAGGAACAAACTAAAGACTTAGCTCTTAAATGAGCATTTCTGCGTCTAGTAAACGTCTCTGCTCATCAGGAAGAGTTAGGAGATTTGTCCAGCTCTTAAAATGACTCGGCACTGAGAAAGCTGCATGCATATATGCCAACATGATATTTTGTTGGTGAATTTAAGACGTTTTGCTGTACAAAGGGAATGTTGTAGGGCGGTAGGGGAACCAAACAAAATACTCTAGCACTAGCATGGCAGCACCTGTGTCTAACTAGACTGACGGCAATCTGGCCAGCCATTATCCATGCTGGACCCTCCTATGTCTTAGTAGTAGTCGTGGTAGTAGTAGTAGTAGTAGTAGTAGTAGTAGTAGTAGTAGTTCAGTAGTTTCTAATGTCACCAATGAGTACTAATGTCCTAAAACTGCTGCAGACTCTCCTAGACCAATCTGGAGAGCTGGTTTCATCCTGAACCAAACTCTGGTCTCTGAACCAAACAGGACCACAGAAGACACGGTTGTTGAAAAACAGGAACAAGAAGGAGAAAGTGATGTTTGAAGAAACTAAAACATCAAATAAACCAGCACAATCTACAAGATGTACTGATGATAAAAGACTATTCTATTCTATTTTAGTCTATTCTAGGTGTTCCACTTAAGGTAAAATGAAATCAGGATTTAAAATGCTGACCATAATTCTTATATCTGGATACATTTCACACATTTTTAAGGTTCCCCAAAAACCAGAGAGAGGAGGAGGAAGTGGGAACTTGCCCTATGAAGGGAGGGGTTTTCTGCCTCTGACAGGAAACTGCAGTGAGCATTTCAACTTGGTGGGGGTTTCAACAAGTAGCATGTCTTGATGGATATTTTTAAATGGAAATTAATGCACATAAATGTCACTTTTATGTTCAACAAGGTACAGACATTGAAGAGAATATTGACAACAATTATAAATTAATAATATAAATATTAATGTGGTGTGAAATCAGTAGCCAGACTCTTCTCCTCCATTGTTCCCCGATGATGGAATGACCTACCAAACTTTGTCCGATCTGCAGGGTCTGTTTCTACTTTTAAGATAAAGCTAAGGACTCAGCTCTTAAATGAGCATTTCTGCATCTAGTAAACCTTTCTGCTCATCAGGATGAGTTAGGAGATTTGTCCAGCTCTTAGAATGACTCAGCACTGAAAAAAGCTGCATGCATTTATGCCACCATGATATTTTGATGGTGAATTTAAGACTTAGTTTTGCTGTATAAAGGGAAGGTTGTAAGGGAACAAATCACCTGTGTCAAACTGGACTGACGGCAGTCTGACCAGCACATAGCCATGCTGGACCCTCCTATGTAGTGGTATAAGTAGTAGTTGTAGTAGTATTAGTAGTATTAACAGTAACAGTAG
The DNA here is from genome assembly GCF_033807715.1 of Cololabis saira. NCBI lineage: Eukaryota > Metazoa > Chordata > Actinopteri > Beloniformes > Belonidae > Cololabis > Cololabis saira. The sequence continues at coordinate 42,587,484 of NC_084598.1, forward strand.
TAATAGTAGTAGTAATAGTACTAGTAGCAGTAGTAGTATTAACAGAAGTAGCAGTAGTAGTAGCAATAGTACTACTACTGTCATTTACGCTTTTATCCAAAGCGACTTACATCTGAGACACACACAATATGAAGCAATTAGGGTTAAGGCCTTGCTCAGGGGCCCTAGGTGCTTCATTTTGGTTGCCATTCTGGGGTTTGAACCTGCCCACCTCTGTTGCCACTAGACTACCACGCCCCTGTAGTAGTAGTAGATACATAGTAGTAGCAGTAGTAGTAGTAACGGTAGTAGTAGTAGTAGTAGTAGTAGTAGTAGTAGTATTAGCAGTAGTAGTAGTAGTAGTAGTAGTAGTAGTAGTAGTAGTAGCAGTAGTAGTACTGATGATAAAAGACTATTCTATTCAATTTTAGTCTATTGTAGGTGTTCCACCTAAAGTAAAATGAAATCAGGATTTAAAATGCTGACCATAATTCTTATATATGGATACATTTCACACATTTTTAAGGTTTCCCAAAAACCAGAGAGAGGAGGAGGAAATGGGAACTTGCCCTACGAAGGGAGGGGTTTTCTGCAGTGAGCATTTCAACTTGGTGGGGGTTTCAACAAGTTGCATGTCTTGATGGATATTTTTTAAAGGGAAATTAATGCACATAAATGTCACTTTTATGTTCAACAAGTCATCCTGAACCAAACTCTGGTCTCTGAACCAAGAAGGACCACATGGTTGAGGAATACAGACGACACCGTTGTTGAAAAACAGGAACAAGAAGGAGTAAGTGATGTTTGAAGAAACTAAAACGTCAAATAAACCAGCACGTACAGAAAATATATAGTCATGATGAGTCATAAAGTCAGTTAACAACAGTTGTCTTACTTTGTGTCTGAAGGTCCAGGTTCATTACTGAAGCCTGGAGGTTCATCTTTGGACCAGTCACTCTTCATAGAGAGACAGATGGATCCTGGAGACTCTGGTCTCTCCTCCTCTTTCTCAACACAATCATCCATCTTCTGGACTTCAGTCATTCAGAGACACGAACCAGAAACACTGACCATCTCTGAATCTGTAGACAGAAACTTTATTAGAAAACCACTAAGTCATGAAATATACAGTATTCTTTCACCGACTTTTCCTGAACGACTTTGTCAAAACTCCTGAGGTTGAAGAAAGAGGTTTTACTCATACTGACGATAAGAGAGAATTGAAACTGAGAGTCGCCTCTAATTTGATGTCAATCATTGAAGCCGAGTATTCACCTGCTTAAGATGTGTTCTGATTCATTAAAAAGTCAGAGAAAGACTGATGAAGTCATCCAGGAAACCTGCTGCTGGAGACTATCCAGCTCATTACAGCTGAAAGACAGGATTTATTGATTTATTAGGGCCCGAGCACCTTCAGTGCGAAGGCCCTATTGTATCTGTAGGATTTTTTTTTCTTTCTTTTTTCTTTCTTCTGACGAAAGGAGGGCCTTTTTGCCCCCCTAAACGTGCCCAAAAAGTCACCAAATTTTGCATGCAAGTCAGGCCTGGTGAAAAATTTGATATTTAATGGTTTACATTAATGGGCGTGGCAAAATGGCTCAACAGCGCCCCCCGGAAAACTTTGTGCCTCAAGCCCCACAATACGGTTAGACGTACAGTTTCTTGGTGACATGGCCGAAACCGAACAGGAAGTCGGCCATTTTGAATTAATCGTGTCAATTTGGCGCAATTTATGCCGTTCCTTCGGCAGTTAATACGGCCCGAACCGTGACGTGCCCCCAAGTGTGTTATACATCAAAATGTGCGTCTCCATCCTGCGACAACACGCATTACTTTGTCTTTCAAAAGCGTTACCGTGGCGACGCTAGACGCCAAAAAGCGCGCCCACCCTAAATCTGGTTGGTTCAGACAGAAAAAACTTTGAGCCTCAAGCCCCATAATACGGTTTGACGTACATGAACGAAAATCGGTACACACCTGTATCATGTCGCAACTTAAAGAAAAGTCTCTAGGCGCCATGGCCGAAACCAAACAGGAAGTCGGCCATTTTGAACATTCTGAATTAATCGCGTAATTTTGGAGCAATATGAGCCATTCCTTCGAGAATCAATACGGCCCGAACCGTAACGTGCACCCAGGTGTGTTATACATCAAAATGTGCGTCTCTATCCTGCAACTACGCGCATTACTTTTCTCTTTCAAAAGTCTTACCGTGGCGACGCTAGACGCCAAAAAGCGCGCCCCCCCCTTTATCTGATTGGTCCATATTTGATAGTTCCCCAAAAGTCACCATATTTTGCATGCAAGCCAGGCCTGGCGATACATTTGATATTTCATGGTTTGTATTAATGGGCGTGGTAAAATGGCTCAACAGCGCCCCCCGGAAAACTTTGTGCCTCAAGCCCCACAATACGGTTTGACGTACATGCACGAAAATCGGTACACACCTGTATCATGGCACAACTTAAAGAAAAGTCTCATGGCCGAAACCGAACAGGAAGTCGGCCATTTTTAATTAATTGTGTAATTTTGGCGCAATTTATTGCCACTCCTTCGGCAATTAATACGGCCCGAACCGTAACGTGCACCCAGGTCTGTTATACATCAAAATGTGCGTCTTCATCTTGCGACTAAGCGCTTTACTTTTCTCCTTCAAAAGTGTTACTGTGGCGACGCTAGACGCCAAAAAGCGCGCCCCCCCTTCATCTGATTGGTCCATATTTGATAGTTCTCCAAAAGTCACCAAATTTTGCATGCAAGCCAGGCCTGGCGATAAATTTGATATTACATGGTTTGCATTAATGGGCGTGGCCTAATGGCTCAACAGCGCCCCCTAGAATAATGTTCTCTGCCATAACTTTTGAAAGGTTTGACATAAAGAGTCGTGGGTGGTGTCATGGGACTCGGTATTGAGTCCTTTACCATTAATTGGTGAAAATTAGCCCTGCCCCTTCTTCTGATTGGTTGTCCCTATTTTCTGCTATAACTTTTGAAGGGTTTGACATAGAGAGTCGTGGGTGGTGTCATGGGACTCTGTAATGAGTCCTTGAGCTTCATTGGCCTGAATTAGCCCCGCCCCTTCTTCTGATTGGTTGTCCCTATTTTCTGCCATAACTTTTGGATGGTTTCACAAAGAGAGTCGTGGGTGGTGTCATGGGACTCTGTAATGAGTCCTTGAGCTTCTTTGGCCTTAATTAGCCCCGCCCCTTCTTCTGATTGGTTGTCCCGTTTTTCTGCTATAACTTTTGAATGGTTTGACATAGGAAGTCGTGGGTGGTGTCATTTCTGATATACTTATGGGGGACGGTGGCCATGAGTGCGAGGGCCCGTTCATCGCTGCTTGCAGCTTTAATTCGTATTTTTTAAATTATTTTTCTGACCAAAGGAGGGCCTTTTTGCCCTCCTAAACGTGCCCAAAAAGTCACCAAATTTTGCACCCAAGCCAGGCCTGGCAAAAAATGTGATGTTTAATGGTTTGCATTAATGGGCGTGGTAAAATGGCTCAACAGCGCCCCCTTGAAAACTTCAAAAAACTTAGGAAGTCGTGGGTGGTGTCATGTCTGATATGCTTATGGGGGACGGTGGCCATGAGTGCGAGGGCCCGTTCATCGCTGCTTGCAGCTTTAATTAGGGCCCGAGCACCTTCAGTGCGAAGGCCCTATTGTATCTGTAGGAATTTTTCTTTCTTTCTTTCTTCTGACGAAAGGAGGGCCTTTTTGCCCCCCTAAACGTGCCCAAAAAGTCACCAAATTTTGCACGCAAACCAGGCCTGGCGAAAAATTTGATATTTAATAGTTTGCATTAATGGGCGTGGCAAAACGGCTCAACAGCGCCCCCCGGAAAACTTTGTGCCTCAAGCCCCACAATACGGTTTGACGTACATGCACGAAAATCGGTACACACCTGTATCATGTCGCAACTTAAAGAAAAGTCTCTTGGCGCCATGGCCGAAACCGAACAGGATGTCGGCCATTTTGAATTAATCGTGTAATTTTGGCGAAATTCATGCCATTCCTTCGGCAGTTAATACGGCCCGAACCGTAACGTGCACACAGGTGTGTTATACATCAAAATGTGCGTCTCCATCCTGCGACACCACGCATTACTTTTCTCTTTCAAAAGCGTTACTGTGGCGATGCTAGACGCCAAAAAGCGCGCCCACCCTTCATCTAATTGGTTCAGACAGAAAAAACTTTGTGCCTCAAGCCCCATAATACGGTTTGACGTACATGAACGAAAATCGGTACACACCTGTATCATGTCGCAACTTAAAGAAAAGTCTCTTGGCGCCATGGCCGAAACCGAACAGGAAGTCGGCCATTTTGAACATTCTGAATTAATCACGTAATTTTGGAGCAAGATATGCCATTCCTTCGAGAATTAATACGGCCCGAACCGTAACGTGCACCCAGGTGTGTTATACATCAAAATGTGCGTCTCCATCCTGCGACTACACGCATTACTTTTCTCTTTCAAAAGTGTTACCGTGGCGACACTAGATGCCAAAAAGCGCGCCCCCCCTTCATCTGATTGGTCCATATTTGATAGTTCCCCAAAAGTCACCAAATTTGGCATGCAAGGCAGGCCTGCCGAAAAATTTGATATTTCATGGTTTGCATTAATGGGCGTGGCAAAATGGCTCAACAGCGCCCCCCGGAAAACTTTGTGCCTCAAGCCCCACAATACGGTTTGACGTACATGCACGAAAATCGCTACACACCTTCATCATGGCACAACTTAAAGAAAAGTCTCTTGGAGCCATGGTCGAAACCAAACAGGATGTCGGCCATTTTGAATAAATTGTGTCATTTTGGCGAAATTTATGCCATTCCTTCGGCAGTTAATTCAGCCCGAACCGTAACGTGCACCCAGGTGTGTTATACATCAAAATGTGCGTCTCCATCCTGCGACACCACGCATTACTTTTCTCTTTCAAAAGTGTTACCGTGGCGACGCTAGACGCCAAAAGGCGCGCCCCCCCTTCATGTGATTGGTCCATATTTGATAGTTCTCCAAAAGTCACCAAATTTTGCATGCAAGCCAGACGTGGCGATAAATTTGATATTTCATGGTTTGCATTAATGGGCGTGGCCTAACGGCTCAACAGCGCCCCCTAGAATACTTTTATCTGCCATAACTTTTTAATGGTTTGACATAGGAAGTTGTGGGTGGTGTCATGGGACTCTGTAATGAGTCCTTAAGCTTCGTTGGCCTTAGTTAGCCCCGCCTCTTCTTCTGATTGGTTGTCCCTTTTTTCTGCTATAACCTATTAATGGTTTGACATAGGAAGTCGTGGGTGGTGTCATGGGACTTTGTACTGAGTTCTTAAGCTTCGTTGGCCTTAATTAGCCCCACCCCTTCTTCTGATTGGTTGTCCCGATTTTCTGCTATAACTTTGGAATGGTTTAACATAGAGAGTCGTGGGTGGTGTCATCAGATTCTTTATGGAGTCCTTGACCTTCATTGGCCTGAATTAGCCCCGCCCCTTCTTCTGATTGGTTGTCCCGATTTTCTGCTATAACTTTGGAATGGTTTGACATAGAGAGTCGTGGGTGGTGTCATCAGATTCTGTATGGAGTCCTTGACCTTCATTGGCCTGAATTAGCCCCGCCCCTTCTTCTGATTGGTTGTCCCTTTTTTCTGCTATAACTTTTGAATGGTTTGACATAGGAAGTCGTGGGTGGTGTCTTTTCTGATATGGGGGGCGGTGGCCTTGAGTGCGAGGGCCCGTTCATCGCTGCTTGCAGCTTTAATTTTAGATGTGATTGTATTGATAATGTTGTGGTGGTTGATATGTGACTGCTTTATGTAAAACTTTAAAAATAAACTCTTCAACTGTCATATTTACACGTAACATTGAACTTTTGATAGTCTGTGTGAATTTTATGCTGAAGCCAATCAAAGCTTCAAAACTAACTAAAACAACAGTTTTCAGGAACCAATCGGATTTCAGATGGTTAGTTTAACGATGGATCGTACTTTGTTAGGTCAACGCAAACTTCCTTCATTGTTCGGTAAACAAACCCCTGAACGCCTCGCTGAGAGACAGACTTACGAAGAAACTTTGTGTTAAAGTCACATTCAAGTCTCAGATAGAATAGTCTAAAGATATGGAAGAAGATAGAAATTTAGACCTTAAAAAATCGCAGTTACTCAAAAAACTCAAACTGGAATCAAAGATTTTAGAAACTAAAATTATTATTGTTAAATTTATGCCAACAAATATTTTCTTCCAGATAAGGTGTAAATACTTCCTACATCTGATTTAGAAAAGTTCAACTACATTTCCCATGATTCTTAGTGTCAGCAGCGTTGATCCAGACACCACAGTACCAGAACCAATAGTCCTGGACCAGTTCTCCATCTAAACAGTCTGTGTCTCGGTCTTTGCTGGATCAGACGCTAACAAACAACAACTTTAGTCGGTTTTTGACCTGATTTGATCACTTTTCTCTGTTTCTCTTCGGATTCACCTCTCTGCTCTCTGACTATCAAACCTCCTTATAAACTTTCAGAGAAGCAGGTTCTGACTGGTCTGTTGGGAATGTGATAAAACAAGTATTTTACGCATGCACGGACACAAGCAAGCACACACATGCACACACACAGATCAGAGGTTCCTGGTGGCGGGTGTTTTCTCTGTGAGGAGGGGAAAAAAACTCCTGTTTTAATTCAAATATCAACAGAGGTAACATAATCTAGAACCCCATCCCCCATGTGATTTCAGAAAGTCCTGTTGCCCCTTAAACCGGGATTCTAACCTTAAGTTAGCTGGATGTCAGTTACTGTGCTCTCAAAAATGTCCCAACAACCTCCAGAGGTCTGTTTTCCTGTGTTTGATTAAAACTGATACAGGTGCATCTGAACAAGAGTCCAAGTCATTTCTTTAACACAAGGACATATTTATCTGACCCTAAACTCAATTTGGTTCTTTAGTTTCTATCTCATAAACTTTCACAGAAGCAGAAGAATAACGTGACAAATGTGTATTTTATATGAAATCATCACATTACATGTAATTGCATGTGTGAGTTTGTTCAAAATAATGCAGCAAAGTTTTGGGAACAAATTCAATCAAATCTAATCAAATAGTAATTTCCAGTGTGGAGAAACTCTGAAAACATTACACATCTGTCTATGGAGACGACGTGACGCAGCAGAAAAACCCTGGAAATAAGTTTGAAGTCTTTTTAACTAACAGAATACCTAAAGTAACAACTCTGAGAAGCATGTACATTAAATCCATCTTTGTGAGACTGAAATCATCATATTAATACAGTTTACCGACATGTTAAAATGTAGATAAAACAGAAACCAGGAAGACAGGAAATGTTCAAAGACAGGAAATTCAGCACACACGTCTCTCCAGCTGACCTTATGAGGACCTTTTATACTTCTGTTATGTGTTTTTATCTGAACCCAAACCTCAGATCTCACTTCGCACTTCGGCTGGACTCCAAACAGAACCACAGAAATGACATTTAAACAGCAGAAGAAGAATGAACAAACTAACCTGGTCTCCTCTGCTGCTCCGTCCACATCAACATGGAGTCTGAACTCAGAGAGGCTCCTCCTCTCTACAGGTAC